>NW_006291427.1:652998-653613 GCF_000327345.1 Myotis davidii | reverse complement strand
ATTTAATTATTGTATTTTTTCCCCACCTTTTCATTTTCCCCTCTAATTTCCAAGATATTCCCTCAGCTTTATTATTTTTTAATAAGTACATGGGTACACAAAGTGGGGGCAGATTTTTAAAATTTTTATTGCTTCCAGAGAGGGAGAGAGGGATTGAAATATCAACGATGAGAATCATTGATTGGCTGCCTCCTGCACGCCCCTTACTGGGGATCGAGCCTGCAACCTGGGTGCCTGACTGGGATTTGAACTATGTTCTCCTGGTTCATAGGTTGACCCTCAACCACTGAGCCACACAGGCCGAGCTCAGCTTTATTTTTTAACCCTTCTATTGATTTTTTCATATCTGCTCCTGTATTTTTAATTCTCAGGAGTTCTTTTTTTGCTACACAAATGCTACTTTTTAGAGTATCCTATTCTTGTGTTATGGGTGCAATATCATCTGTTATCTCATAAAGGATATTATAAATTTTGCTTTTGAAAGTTTTTGTGTCCCTGCATAATTTTGGTTCTCCTAAGCTGTTTCCGTCCCCACCCCCTGCCCTTTTTTGGGGTTCTCTGTCTCAATTTATTTTATTTTTAATTTTTAATGTTTTTAATATATATTTTCATTGA
>NW_006291427.1:645174-650451 GCF_000327345.1 Myotis davidii | reverse complement strand
CCCCGAGGGTGTGTGTGTGTGTGTGTGTGTGTGTGTGTGTGTGTGTGTGTGTGTGCGCGCGCGCGCGCGCGCGCGCGCGCATGGGGCTGTGCCTCTCCATTCCTGAGCCCTCCCCTCCTGCACTTTCTCCCCAGTGGAATACACGGGCCAAGCGGGAGAAGCTGACTGAGCTGATGTTTGAACAGTACAACATTCCTGCCTTCTTCTTATGCAAGACAGCTGTGCTCACCGCGTATCCTCTGGGCTGAGCTGCTCTGCTTGGGGGGAGGGCCGGAGAGGGAGTGCAGCCTGCTGAGCTAGGGGCTAGGCTTGATTCTATGGAGATAAGGGCCTGGAGGGGCGGACACCCCCGTGAACCCTATTAGTACAGAAGGCCCCACTGGACTAACACCTTGGACCCTGGGGTGCTCAGTCAGGAGTCACTTCCATTTCTTGGATCAGGTTGGGCAGAGAGGAAGTTGGGCCACGTAGGGGCTGGGGCTGGAGAGAAGGCGGATATGACACCGGCATTTCCTTCCCAAACAGCTAATCAGCATTTACTTTTTTAAGGATCTGCCTTGCATTGAACCCTGTGCTATGCACTCGGGCAATATGGCCCCTAATTTCAAGGAGCCCCTAGGACATAAAACCAAGACTAAAGACAGGCTGGGAGCTCAGAAAGAAGGACAAGAGGAAGATGTTGTGAGTCAGAGAGGGGAAAAGTGACAGGTCTCAGGAGCCTTCCTCCAGCAGATGGGTCGCAAACAAGGAGCCATTTGCAGACTGGGAATGGGCTGTACCTCAGCATAGCAGAGGTCAGACCTGGGTCCCTGCCCCCTCATTTGCTGCTGCTATCTCTTTGACCTACCTGTCCTATGCCAGCTTTGCGAACGGACGCTCCACCGGCTTGGTACTGGACAGTGGGGCCACACACACCACGGCCATTCCAGTGCACGATGGCTACGTCCTGCAGCAAGGTGGGGTCTCAGCAGAGGTTGGGAGTGCCTTGGGAGGCCAGGCTCTGACACCTCTCCCTTCCTAGGCATCGTCAAGTCACCCCTGGCAGGGGACTTCATCTCCATGCAGTGCCGGGAGCTCTTTCAAGAAATGGCCATTGACATCATCCCACCTTATATGATTGCTGCCAAGGTGGGGCCTCTGGGGCATCCTGGGCCCTCACTTTATGTCTGTCAACCCATTATCTCATTAGATAGAAGAGCGGGGAGCAGCAGGGATCCTCAGAGGACCCTGGGTCGAATTTCTCCATTTACAATCAAGGCATCAGAGATTCAGACAGGCTGAGGGCCGTGGCCTCGGTCACACAGCCAGCTGATAGCACGATGTGAAGGGCCAGTGTGATGAGTTCTGGGGTCAGTTTTAAGGTCTGCGTCTATCATGTGTGACCTAGAGCATGAGATTGAAGTTCCCCGAACCTCATTTTCTTCCTCTGAAACATGAAACGCTACATAAGGCTGCTGTGTCAAATGACATACTACATGCAAGCATCTGCCTGGACCACCCCATGGAACATGGCTCAGTAAAGGCTGTTTCCTTAAGGTTCTGGTCTCCCACTGTGTTCCCTATTCCCTCAGCTTTCACTGACCCGTGTCTTTCAGACCAGCTGTACCAATTGCATGGGTGGAATTCGTGGGAACAGGCTCTCCCCACTACCCCTCCTCTAACTGGGATGGAAACACCTTTTGTGGGCCACAGAGCAGAGAGCCCAGTGCCTGTTAGCTGCAGAGCCAATGAGTGCTGGGAATGTAGGTGTGGTCAGGGTGGGCTGGGCAAGTATGGGATGAGGAAGGGTGCTCATAGGCTGTACCCCCACAGGAGCCCGTGCGGGAGGGCGCCCCACCAAACTGGAAGAAGAAGGAGAAGCTACCCCAGGTTTCCAAGTCTTGGCATAACTACATGTGCAATGTGAGACCCTGAAGACGATCCCCCAAAACACCCCTTCCCTAGCTGCTAGTCCCCTGCATGAGTAGACAGGAAGGGACAGAGGCCCTGCAGGTGGCATGGGGTTGTGGAGGTATGAGGAGGGTGGCCAACCCTCACTTCCTCCCTGGGTTCTCAGGAGGTGATCCAGGACTTCCAGGCCTCTGTGCTGCAGGTCTCAGACTCTCCCTACGATGAGCAGTGAGTGGGGCCCACAGCTGGGGGTGGGAAAGAGGGCAGGCCTGGAGCTCAGGGGGGTCCTATGATCCTTTGCGATTATCGAAAACAAAGTCTTGTTCCTTTCTGGGCAGGGTGGCTGCACAGATGCCCACTGTGCATTATGAGATGCCCAATGGCTACAACACAGACTACGGTGCTGAGCGGCTCCGCATCCCTGAGGGCCTGTTTGATCCCTCCAATGTCAAGGTTGGGCTGGCTGGGGTCCCCCGATGCCGAGGTGTGGGGGAGGCTGGGAAGGGTCACAGGAGTGTGGGGAGAAGGGGCAGAAGGCCCAAAGCCCAGGTCACCTTTCTCTGCAGGGCCTCTCGGGGAACACCATGTTAGGTGTGGGCCATGTGGTGACCACCAGCATCGGCATGTGTGACATCGACATTCGCCCGGTGAGGCCCAAGCCTTCAGCTGGGCAAAGGGGCCCTGGAGAAGTGGGGAGACAGGGAAGGGCTGTTCCCTGTCTGCTTACTCCTCCTCACTGCTCTCAGGGCCTATACGGCAGTGTCATTGTCACTGGTGGGAACACACTGCTTCAGGGCTTCACTGACAGGCTCAATCGAGAGCTTTCCCAGAAGACCCCACCGGTAGGAACCTACCCCCAACTAGGGCCTTGACGCCAGTCCTGGTTTAGTTCTTCAGGACCAAGTCCGTCCTCCTTCCCAAACCTCTAGTGTTCTGGCCACCAGAGCAGAACCTTCCCCCTGTGGCTTCCCAGTCTTCCCCAGCCCTGTCCTTTCCCAGAACCCAGGCGTCCGCTTCCCCAAGCCCTTGTTCTCCCCCAGAGCATGCGACTGAAACTCATTGCCAGCAACAGCACCATGGAGCGCAAATTCAGCCCCTGGATTGGAGGCTCCATCTTGGCCTCACTCGTAAGTGGGAAGGGGTCTGGCCTGGCTCTGACTGTGGGAAAGGGACAAGCCCAGTGTCTTGCCTGCCTCCTCATTTATTCATTCAACGAACATTTATTTTCGAGAAAGGAGACATGGTCCCAGAAAGGTTAATGTTCCACAGGACACAAATCAGGGAGTAGTGGCCATGAAGCTGGAGTGGTTGGTTGGGATGAGATTGCTGTGGCCTGTGTGCCAGGGTGAGGCACCCTCTGTAGTCAGCAGACAGGAGACACTGAAGGTTTGGGGGAAGCTTAGGTGCCAGGCACAGGCATGTTGGAGAAGACTGTGTCTTTAAGAATCCAGTGTGAGCTGGACCCAAGGGAAGCTTGGAAGGAGGCTGTATTGTCCTGGAGTCACGGGTTGTAGTGCGGATGGGGGAAGAACAAGGGGCAGTTAGAGGAGGCAAGCAGGTTGGTCTGGGGCAGTCGGCGATGAGTTCAGCTTGGACCTGCTGCTGGAGCAGAAGCAAGATACTGAGCAGGGAGCTGGAGAGTGTCAGCCATACAGGGGGGACGTCCACCAGAGGGGGAGCCCCCGGAGAGACAGAAACAAGGGTCAGAAAGGCAGAAGGCTGACAGTCCGAAGTGAGCTCAGGGCTGAGCATGTCAGCCACACACCGTTATTGTGGGCTTCCTGTGTGCCGGAAGTGTACAGACAGCTTGACACAGTCCCTGCCTCCATGAGCAGGAACAGTCTAGAGGCCAAGACCATTAAACAGGAAGCCCTCACAGTGTGAGGGTATTCCTTTAAGGAAGGACCTGATCCAGTTCAGGGATCATGAAGGGCCTGTAAGGAGCATTCAGACTGAGATGGGCAGACTGAGTAAGAACTCATGAGGCAGAGAGGGAGCGAGGGTGCTTGGACCAGGGGCAGAGGCAGGCAAGGCCAAAGGCAGTGAGCAGACACGTAGACAGTCGAATTATAATTTAGGAAGCTCACTTGGGCCCAGTGGTCTCTGCTATGATTGGGGTTTGAGAAAGGGGGTGGATTTGGGAGCCAGAGGTCCGACTGACAGAATGTGGACACTATTTAGATACAAGAAGCAAGAGGGAAGGGGATCTAGGATGAGGCCCAAAAGGACTGTAATGTGAGTCACATATGCAATTTAAACATTTCTAACAGCCATATTTAAGAGTCCAAAGAATAAGGTGAAATTAAGTTTAAAGAATATATATTTTATTTAACCCAATATATCCAGATATAATTTCAATGCATGATCAATATAAAAATGAGATATTTTACATTCTTTTTTCTGGACTTGGTCTTCCATATCCGGTGTGTATTTTACATAGAGCACATTTCAGTTCAGTCCAGCCACATTTCAAGTGCTCAATAACCACAGTGGCTAGTGACCGCTCTATTGGACAGTGCTAGGAAGCAAGAAAGACCATAGAAACAAGTTTGGGCCAGACCTGGGGGAAGATAATAAACTCAGTGGTGGACACGTTGAGTTTGAAGTTCTGAGGGACACTCAAGGAAAGGTACCCAAAAGACAGCTAAGCATTCGGCTCTGTTACTCAGCGTGGAAATCTGCAAGGGAAACGGAATATTGGGGGAGGGGTGGGTTTTAGTTCCTGAGGAGTCAAGGGAGTGCATGAGCTGGTCCAGGAAGCCTTGTTCTGTGAGCCAAGGAGAGAAAAAGGGACAGAACCATGGACACAGGCAGCAACTCTCAGGCAGAGACAAAGCAACCATCAAAGAGAAGAGACAGTCTGAAATGCCCAGGGCAGGAGACCCTCAAGGGCAAGTTTCAGTAGGGGTGGGCCACCAGAGTGGAGACAACTCCCTCTCAAGTCAGGAGGGGCAGGAATGGTGGGTGAAAGATTTTTCTTGGGAATGAGGGAAGACTTGACCAGTTTGTAAAGCCTGATGGAGTGTTAGGATGCCCGGTGGAGACGGAATGTGTGCATATACGTGGCGGGAGGGGGGCGGGGGGGGGGTGTTACTGGTTGGTTGGCCTGGGGCTGTAAGTTCCACCACCCAGCTCAAAAACAGCGCCTGGCCCAGGGCAGACGGTGCGAAATTCATACCTGTTGAATGAATGAATCAACATTATGGTTGACCGGCATGAAGGAGGGTATTCGCCCCCAGAATATGAAGGGGTTGGCGGGATGATGGCGCGGGTTGGGGTTAGGGAGGCCGTTGCCGGAGGGAGGTGGGGCGGAGGAGCGGGGAGGCCAGGAAGAGGGTTGGAGGGGCTGAGCCTGCACTGGGGGAATGTGGGGGAAGGCTCCCCCCG
>NW_006291427.1:624895-625200 GCF_000327345.1 Myotis davidii | reverse complement strand
TGTCCTCCCGGCTCCCAGGGCACTTTCCAGCAGATGTGGATCTCCAAGCAGGAATACGAAGAAGGCGGGAAGCAGTGCGTGGAGCGGAAGTGCCCCTGAGGCCTCCCCAAGCGCGGAAAGACCCCTAGCCCCCCAACTCCGCCCGCCCCGTCGCCCCTTCCGGCCCCGCCCCTCTCGTCCTCATAGATTGTGATGCTTCTGGGTTTAAAGGAGTAAAAATGTTTCCAGGAGTTACTATAGTAACCAGTCCAAGAGAATAGTGACCAATTAGAGGGGATATCAAGGCACCAAGAACTGCAGCCTTT
>NW_006291427.1:622313-624710 GCF_000327345.1 Myotis davidii | reverse complement strand
TCGGCGCTCGGAGGAGGCTGTGCCCAGGCACCCCCGGACCTGCAGCTGAGGTGAGCCCGGGCTGCGCCCCAGCAGCTCAGAACTTCTCTTCCAACTTGGGTAGTAATTGAGGGTTCCCAAGGGTGATCCCCACACGAGGTCCCTGAGCCCTACTAGTCCTGGGGTCCTCAGCAAGGCTTGGGGATCTGCGCCCCCTGCCTGAAATTGTGGGTAAAGCTCAGCGGTTTGTGCCCTGATGTATTCCTGGGGTGCCCAGATCCCAAAGAGGTAAAAATCTGTGTGGTCCCAGTCCTCTAGTCACCAAACAGGCGGACGTGCCAAAGAGCGCCATGAATTATCAAAGGTCACCTAGCTCTGCCCACACTTTGGCCAGGACTCTTTCCACCAAAGCCTGTGGGCCTTGACCCTCAGGTCCCTGACTCCGGGACCCCCATCCTGGAGCACTCCCTGGTCTTGCCTGACCATGTGCTACCGTTCATGCCCCTCCCTCCCCCGCACCAGTAGGAGCTTGAGACCCGCATTTCAGCCTGATTCCCCTGAGACAAGACACCCACCCAGCCAAACCAAACCCCATGTCACACCACTGTGCACCTTCAGCTTAGGATCCCACTGGGGCATCAGACAGAGAGGGCAACTAATGTGATACGGGGCCGGGCATTGGGCCTGCAAGCCAGATGAGGAGGGACAGAGATTTTCAAGGTGGCGACCTAGGAAGGGGTCCCCAGGACACTGGGAGGAGCAGAAGCAGAAGGGGGGGGCACCCATAGCTCCGCCCTCCCCAGTCATCAGTACCCCTCCCCCACCTCTGATGGGAACTGGGCGGCCAAAGTCTGCCCAAGGTCAACAATTGGTTGTTTGTAGGAAGAGGACTAGTCAGGGACCGTGGAAGGATTTGGCAGGAAAGGGTACAACCCCTCCTCTTCTAGCCTGGGCTGGGGGGCCATGTCTGGAAGATTGGATTGAGGCCAGGGCTGTGCCCCTTCCTTGGGGGAGGGGGGGCGCCAAGAAATGCCAGAGCTCAGGCCACCTGCTAGGGCTGATAAGGGGCCCTCACAGGGCTCCCACAAACGGTTTATCATTGGGGGTGGGATCAGCCTGCAGGACTCAGGAGGGGGCACAAGCATGGAGCAGCTTTGGGGTCTACTCCAGGGAGCGGTAAGACTGATTGGGGTCTGGGGACACCTTAGGCCTCTGTCTAGGCCCCAGCCCCCTCTCAAACCTCAGGGCTGGCCCCTCCCCTTCCCACTTCAATCTCTCCCCTCCAGCCTGACTCTCAGGACTCTCTTCCTTGCCCTGTGCTCATATGGCACCCCAAAGTCCCTGACCCTATTTTTGCCGGTCCCTCCCTGCCCTCCACACTTCCTTTCCCAATCTCATGCCCACCTGACCCCCACAGAAAAGGTTGTCCCCACGACCCTCTCAGACCATCTACAAGCATGTGGAAGGCACCCAGCAGGGGTGCCCGGAGGAGGAAGAGGAAGAAGAGGAGGAGGTGGCCAAGCCACCAGGCCACTTCTGTCCCATGGAGCTGAGGGGCCCCGAGCCCCTGGGCTCTCCAGCAGGACGGCAAAACTTTGGACTCTGGGCAGCGGCAGGACGAAGGGCTGCTCCCTACCTGGTCCTGACAGCCCTGCTGATCTTCACTGGGGGTGAGAATCATTCTGCCCCCGCAGGGAAGGGCCTGGGCGGGGGGAAATGTCTGGGGTCCAGAGGGAGCACAAGGAGAATCTCCATGTTGCCACTTGCCAGCCTTCCTTCTGGGCTATGTGGCCTTCCGAGGGTCCTGCCAGGCCTGTGGGAACGACGTGATGGTGGTCAGCGAGGATGTGAACTATGGGCCGGGCCCGAACTCCCACCAAGGCACATTATACTGGAGTGACCTCCAGGCCCTGTTCCTACGGCACCTGGGCGAGGGGAGCCTGGAGAACACCATCAGGTAAGGAGCATCCTGGCCCTCAGAACACTCATCCTCTCAGTCTCCTCTTCTCCTCCTCTCCCAGGGCCCTGATGTCACAGCCTCCCTTCTGAGTCCTCCCACCTGCCTCTCTGGTCTCCCTGTTCAGCGGTCCTGGGAAGGCCGGCAGGCATTGGAGCCGAGAGGAGGGAGGGCGGTTCCCGAGTTGAACCTGCGGAGAGAGGGCTCAGGGTGGCACACTTGGGAGATGCTGGAGCTGACTGTCTACACAAGAACAGAGGGTCCAGATATGCGGTGGGACAGACCCCCAAAAAGTCTTGGATGCCACACCGAGGAGCTCGGATTTTGACTTGTGGAGCTCTGGCGGATCTGAGAAGGGGTGTTTTAGTGAATCAGAAAAACAAGAAAGGAAATGCATTTGTGGTAGCAGCCCATCCCCCCATCTGCATGATGAGAGAAATGACCCGGACACAGAGTGCAGG
>NW_006291427.1:601280-621900 GCF_000327345.1 Myotis davidii | reverse complement strand
CTGGTAATCAAGCCTGCAACCCAGGCATGTGCCCTTGACTGGAATCGAACCTGGGACCCTGCAGTCCGCAGGCTGATGCTCTATCTACTGAGCCAAACCAGTTAGGGCTCCAATATTGATACTTTTTATTTCTCTTTCATTTCTTATTGCATTGGAGAGGACATGAGGTATTGGTGACAGTAGATATCCTTACCTATTTCCTGACTTTCATAGGAATGTGTGTGTGTGTATGTGTGTGTGTGTATAATTCTTTTTTAAATATTTAAAAATTGACTTGAGAGAGAAATATCTATTTGTTGTTCCACTTATTTATACATTCATTGGTTGATTCTTGTATGTGCCCTGACCAGGGATTGAACCCACACCCAGTGTATCAGGACAACACTCCAACCAACTGAGCTACCCAGACAGGGCAGGAATGTTTTTATAATACTTTGTCATTGAATGTGAACTTTGCTGCAGACTCTGAGAAGCTTTTTAAAAGAAAATTAAGAGAATTTCCTTGTACTCTTAGCTTACTGGGATTTTCTTTTTTATGATCAGAAAGGAGACACAGTGACGGAAATTTTTCAAATATTTTTTTCAGAATAAACTGAGATGACCATTTAATTGTTTTTATCATGCTTATGTGATAATTTGTATTAATGTATTTCCTTTTCTTCATGAGAGCAACACTAAACTTGATCACTTTTGATAGCACTGAATCTGCCATGCTGAAAAACCTTAAATATGTGGCATTGCCCTAGCCCAGTGGTCGGCAAACTTTGGCTCTTCCACAAAATACCGACTTCTGCGCATGGGCCACGAAGTTTCAATCGCACTGTACATGCGCGCCCACATGTGGTATTTTGTGGATGAGCCACACTCAAGGGGCCAAAGAGCCGCATGTGGCTCGAGAGCCGCAGTTTGCTGACCACTGCCCAAGCCAGTTTGGCTCAGTGGATAGAGCATCGGCCTGCAGACTTTCTGAAAGGTCCCGAATTTGATTTCGGTCAAGGGCACATGCCTGGGTTGTGGGCTCGATCTCACAGTGTGGTGTGTTCAGGAGGCAGCCAATCAATGATTCTCTCTCATGATTGATGTTTCTCTCTCTCTCTCCCTTTCCCTTCCTCTCTGAAATCAATAAAAATATAGTTTAAAAAATCTGTGGCATCAACAACATGCAGGGCTTTTTTATCTTCTTGAGCAACACTTGGCAGTTGAGGTATAGGCTGAGTAGATGGATGGTTTACCAGGTCTTGGGGTGGGCTGTCACGCTGTGGACGGCATCAAAGGGCAGGGAGGCAAGAGGGTAGCAAGCATTGAAGTGACTTTAGGTTGGACGGGGAAGGGAAGGGAAACCAGGAGCTGATGACAGGCTTAGAGAAAGTGGACAGTCTGGAGTGCTCAATGCGGTTGAAGAGCAGGTATAGTGAGGGTAAAGGAGTGAGGTGGAAAATGAAAGCTCTAGTCAGAGAAAGAGAGTAAGATTCTGGAGTTTTTAAGATTTATCTGATAAACTATGTCCTATTTATCTTGGAGTCTCAGGCACCTACCACAGTGTCTGGTACTTAAGTAGATAATTCCTTAATGGAAAAATATTCTGGAGATGAAGTTCCAGGTAATGACAAGATCCAGGGTGTGGCCAGGGAAATTGGTGGTTGGACTGGAGGTGACATTGATGAGGTCATTCAATAGTTTATCCAACAAATATTTTGAGCATCTACTATGTGGCAGGTGCTGGGCTAAGTGGGTGGAGGTGATATAGCAGAGAACAAAATAGTCTGGATCTTGCCCTCATAGAGCTTACAGTCTATTGGAGGAAATCAATTCTAAAGTAATAATCAATCACATTCACGACTGCACAATTGTTACCAGGATCATGGCTTTGAAGGAAAAGTAAGGAATGGAAGAATGACTATAACCCAGGGATCCTAATTTAGATTGGGGGTCAGGGAGACTTCCTTGAGGAAGTGACAAGTCGGTCATCAGGCAAAGAGAAGGTGGAAAGCATTTTAGGCCAAAGAACAGCATGTGCAAAGGGTCTGAGCCAGGAAGATGGTGGCCCATTGGAGAAAGTAAAAGAAAGTCCATGTGGCTGTTGAGGTGGATATGGCTCAGGCAAAAGGGCCTCACTGGCTACGTGAACTTCCTTGGATTTTATTCTAAAAGGAATGAGTGAGAATTAGAAAGTTTCAAACAACAGAGTATCATGATCAGATTTGGGGTGAGGATTTTTTGAAGATCAGGTGCAAAGAATGGAGGTGATCATACCCCTGAGACCATAGTACAGTATCCTTATTGGTCAATGAGAGTGAAAGGGTTTTCCTGTTTAATTTTTTCCCCCTCTCCCTGAGCACTCCTCCCCGCTCCCCTCACCCATAAGTACCTCATCGAATGTGTGAATGTGTGCCTTTAAATATACATGTGGCTTTGTCATATACACCATGTTTTATGTGCATATGTAGATGTTTTCAAAACAATGTTTGTGTAAAATGCTACTACATGTTCATGATTTTAAAATTTAAGCAACATGGAATAATACAAAGAAGAAAGTAAAAAAGAAATCACTCCAAGACTTACTATTCAGATATAACCATCTCTAGTGTGTGCTTTTAATTTTTTAAACATGTTTCAAATTGCTATTGGAGAGAAGCAGGGAGAGTGAGAGAGAGAAATATCAGTGTGTGAGAGAAACATCAATTGGTTGCCTCTCTAACGAGCCTCAACTGGGGATCAAATCTGTGCACCTGGATATGTACCCTGACAATGAATCGAACCCACCACCGTTTGGTGTACTGGATGAGGCATCAACCAATTAATTGAGCCACACTGGCCAGGGCTGCTTTTAATTTTGATAATTTTTTTAACCTAACAGTGCTTTCAAGCTCTGCTATAATACAATGTGTATATCTAGTTTATTGTTCCTTATTACTGTGCAGGACTCCAGTGTGTGTCCCCTTTTCTTTCTTTTTTTTCCTTGTTATTTTTATTTTTTAATATTTTTATTAATTTCAGAGAGGAAGGGAGAGGGAGAGAGAGATAGAAACATCAATGATGAGAGGGAATCATTGATTGGCTGCCTCCTGCGTGCCCCACACTGGTGATCGAGCCTGCAACCAGGGCACTGCCCCTGACCAGAATCGAACCTGGGACCCTTCAGTCCACAGGCCAGCACTCTATCCACTGAACCACACCAGCTAGAGTCAGGTATTGCATGCTTTAAGAATTCTTGCGGCACACTGGTTGAAAACCACTGGGCTATAAGATAACAGCAGTGAGGAGGGACAGCGGATGGGAGAGTTGGAGGGCAGGGGCTTCAAAGGAAAGAGTCTTATTAGAGGAGAAATGGTCAGAAAGGTGAACAGTGGAGCCAAGAGAATGCCTCCACTCCAAGCCCAGGTGGTGTATGAACCTGAGCCACCTCAGGAGTCCCAAAGGAGCCCTGGCTCCTCAAGGGAGAGCAGTGGTTCTGCCCAGATAAAGCGTAGCAGGGGTTTTCAGTGGTAATGCTGATGAGGGAGGAGTCTGTTTGCCACTGAGAGGGCAGTGGGAACCATTGACAGGGAGACCAGCGGATGGGGGTGGCAGAGGTGAGATGGAAGAACAGGGAGAGCTCAGGTGACAATAGGCTTGTGGTAAATGGTGACTATGGAAGAAGACAGGGCGAGGTCTCCGATGAGACAAATGAGTCCACAATTCTACTGGGAACTCTGGTGTACAGCGGCTCCATGAGGTCCAGGTGTGGGTGGGGGAGAAGGGTCCTGTCTCTGCCCAGGTAGCCCTTGGGAAGAAAGGTGTTTTCCTGCCAGGGGCAAAGCACATATGTGTGAAGGGGCTGTAGACTGGAGTTTGGCCTGGAAGAGCCTCAGGGAGAGTGGACAGAAACCCTAGCTATCGGCAGCTAATATTTTAAGCATAAGAAGGCCCTGGAGATGCTGGGTCACAGTCCTGGTGGTGATGGGATGGGTGGTAATGGCTGCGTCTGGGTCAGTCTTAGGAGCCCCTCGCTGCCTGGGAATCAGGGCCACCCCTTGCCCCCTGGCCTCCTCGCTTCCAGGCGCCCAGAAGTCCGCGCCCTTCTCCCCTCCCGTGCCCCAACCCCACCTCTCCCCACTCAGACAAACCAGCCTGAGGGACAGGGTTGCCGGCTCAGCTGGGATGGCCGCCCTTGCTCGGGACATCCACGCTGCACTTTCGCGCCAGAAGCTGGACCACGTGTGGACAGACACGCACTACGTGGGGCTGCAGTACCCAGACCGGTGAGTGCGTGGAGGTCGGGGGGCGCGGCAGTGGTGATGGTGGGGGCGTGTGGGATGGGGGACGCTCACCACCCCCACTCCTCAGGGCTCACCCCAACACCCTGCACTGGGTCGATGCAGCCGGCAGACTCGGGGAACAGCTGCCGCTAGAGGACCCGGACGTCTACTGTCCCTACAGCGCCACCGGCAACGCCACGGTGAGCGCCCCCTGCCCTGCCCCCTTTCGCTCCTGGCGGCGGCGGCAGCGGGGCGCGGGGAGCGCGCCTGACAGCCCCCTGCTCCCCAGGGAGACCTGGTGTACGCCCACTACGGGCGGCCGGAGGACCTGCAGCACCTGCGGACCAGGGGTGTGGAGCCGGCGGGGCGCCTCCTGCTGGTGCGCTTGGGGGTGATCAGTTTTGCCCAGAAGGTGAGGGTACCCGGATGGGGGCGGGTGGTGGTGGAATGGGGCGCAGCGGGGAGGGTGCGGGATGGGGAACGCCAGGATCGGGTAGCGGCACATGGGAAGCGCCTGGGAGGCTACTAGAGGGAGAAAAGAGAGAACCAAGTGGGTTGTAAGAAAATGCTGGAGAGGAGCAAAATCAGGAGGTTCGGACCGGGGAACAGAAAGGCGGGAGGAGGTGGGGTGCTGTGGGGTCTGAGGCTGCCAAGGCGCGGTGGGAGGGCGCAAAGATGAGGGCCACGTGGGGCCCACAGCCCCTCTGTGGGTCTACAATTGCAGATCAAAGGCTGTGTCACTTCGCTTTTACTTGCTTCTCCTGCCCTTATAACTCTGTTTTCTCTGTGAGAAAGTGCTTTGGTGCCCCCTACCCTCTTCCCTAGGTGGCCAGTGCCCAGGACTTTGGGGCAGGAGGAGTACTCATCTATCCCGACCCAGCCGACTTCCCCCAGGGCCCACACAGGCCAGGCCTGTCCAGCAGCCGGGCTGTGTATGGACATGTAAGTATTGGGGGAGGTTATCAGTGCTTTCCTAGGGCCCAGGGCTGCACCTTCTTGCCCAGGATGAAGCTGGCACACTCTTTGGGAGCCTAGCTCACAGTTTCAGAGTGGGCACCCCTCACCCCACAGGTGCACCTGGGGACTGGGGACCCCTACACGCCTGGCTTCCCTTCCTTCAATCAAACCCAGTTCCCTCCAGTCCAGTCCTCGGGCCTTCCAAGCATCCCAGCCCAGCCCGTCAGTGCAGACATTGCCTCCCTCCTGCTGAGGTGAGGGGCCTGTGGGAACCAGGAGAGGGGGCCGGGAGAGGGAGGCTGCCTCTGGCCAATAAGGTGCCTGTGGGTGAACTAGAAAAAGACGGCTCTTCTGGGAGGGCGCTGCCTCTTGCCAGGGCCCACCGTTTGGTGAGAGGAGGGAGCTCCTGCTGATATCACACCCACCTCCACGGGGCACCCTGGAGCAGGACACAGCCTGCACAGCTGTCCCGGGCAGCCCTGCCTGGATGCCCTCTCAGTCAGGGTGCAGAGGCAGAGAGCAGGGGTCAGAAGATGGAAGGGAGAGAAAGAGTGAAGACTAGGATTTAGGCTCTTTTATAGCCTGAGCCTCTCTGCTACTCCCAACCCTTTCTGCCCCACCCCTCTCCAGGAAGCTTGCAGGTCCTGAGGCCCCACAAGAATGGCAGGGGCAGCTCTCCAGCTCCCCTTATCGCCTGGGTCCTGGGCCAGGCCTGCACCTAGGGGTCAACAACCGCAGGGCTTCCACCCCCATCAGCAACATCTTTGGCTGCATCGAGGGCCGATCGGAGCCAGGTGTGCTTGCTTGCCCAGCCTTTGGGAGGGGAGCTGCTTTAAATCCTGACCAGAGATGGGGCTGGAGCAGGAGGCACGGGAGAGTGGGCCAGAGTGGTGTCCGGAGGAGGGAGGCGGCCTTGGCTGAAGTGGAGGGTGCAGCAAGGGTGCAGGGAGGCAGTCTGGCAAGTTGAAGCTGAACTGGGACCATGGAGGGTAATAGTGAGACTTCAAGGTCCAACATGCCCATAGACAGAATGGGCCATCCTGTGTAGTAGTGAGTTGTCTCACACTGGAGATGAACAAGCATCAGTTGGGTGATGTGACAGTATGAAAGGGAGGCCAGATCAGGTAGATGAGCCTTTGGAGCATAACCAGATATGGAGAGCAGTGGGGAATCAAAGTGGGCTCTTGAGCTGAAGACTGGGGTCACCAGAGCAACTTGGGAAGAAGAGTTTGGTACCTATAAGCACTGAGGGAGTGACACAGGGCGGCCTGTGATGAGGCTCAGATGAGGATGCTGGGCGGAGAAGGGGCAGAGCAGTGGTTCTCAACCTCGGCTGCACATTAGAATAACCTGGAAATCTTTTTAAAATCCTGATTTCTGGGCCTCATCCTCTGGAAATTCTGTTTCTTTGTTACTACTGTTATGGCCCCACCCCATAACAAAGAAACAGAATTTCCGGAGGATGAGGCCCAGAAACCAGGATTTTAAAAAGATTCCCAGGTGATTCTAATGTGCAGCCGAGGTTGAGAACCACTGGGGCGGAGAGATTTGACAGGGAAAACCTGGTGAACAGCAGGACGTGGCTGACCTGGGAGGTAATGGAGTCAGGAATGACCCAGGCATCTCACTGAAGGAGCAGGCCACCCAGCCGGGGCCAGGGGAGGAGGGGCACTCTCTTTAATGACAGCAGGGGTTGCAGAAATCTGAGGGGCTGAGATCGACTAGTTGGGGCCTGGAAAATGGTGAGGCCTTGTGAGCACCTGTCTTGCCAAGGTGGAGGGAGAAGCCTCTGGGCACTGCCAGTGTCAGAGGTGGACTCTAAACATCTCCTCCCACAGATCACTATGTTGTCATTGGGGCCCAGAGGGATGCGTGGGGCCCTGGGGCAGCCAAGTCTGCTGTGGGGACTGCCATCCTGCTGGAGCTGGTGCGGACCTTTTCCTCCATGGTGAGCAATGGTAAGGTCAGGGTCTGGCCTGGGCCGGGCAGCCAGGGCTGTGACCTGAGTCAGGACAGGCAATTAGCAGCACAGCCTGGAGGGTGGCCACTCAGACCTGGCTCCAAACCTAACCACTCATGTCCTGCGTGGCCCTGGCAAGTGACTACATCTCCATTTCCTCATCTAAACATGAAAGTAGTAGCAGTCCAGGGTCTGAGTGCAGATTAAACGGGGTATTCCATATGTAAACCCGCTCCATCGCAGTTAGAGGTGAGTCAGAGCAGACCCAGGGCTGGGTTGGGGACTTGATGAGAGGGAAGGAGAGACCCCAAGAGGACCGGGACAGAGGAAGACAAAGGGGAGGGGTCGTTTTTGTTTGGACCCCAGTTGAGCCCATCCTCCCTCCCCACTCTGTCCCCAGGCTTCCAGCCTCGAAGAAGTCTTCTCTTCATCAGCTGGGATGGAGGTGACTTTGGGAGTGTGGGCTCCACAGAGTGGCTGGAGGTAAGGGGGGGCCCTGGGCAGGTAGCCAGGCAGAGGGGACAAGTAGGGAGAGGCTTCATACTCCATACCCCTCCCCCACAGGGCTACCTTAGCCTGCTGCACCTCAAAGCCGTGGTCTATGTGAGCCTGGACAATGCCGTGCTGGGTGAGCAGGGGCAATGCCACCATCTGGACCCCCTCAGGTGCACCCCTGCCCTTGGGACCAAGCCCTGAGCTCGGCCTGCTTCTCTGCAGGGGACGACAAGTTCCACGCCAAGACCAGCCCCCTTCTGATTAGCCTCATCGAGAACATCCTGAAGCAGGCAAGAGTCTAGCCCAGAGCAGGGAATGGAGGGGGGCTTGAGGGTGGGGGGCAGGAGGGGAGCCTGACCTTGCCCCCACCCTGCCCTCAGGTGGAGTCTCCTAACCACAGCGGGCAGACCCTTTATGAGCAAGTGGCGTTCAGCAATCACAGCTGGGATGCAGAGGTGTACGTCAGGGCACGGTGGCAGGGAGGAAAGCTGGGGTTGGTGTGGGAGGAGCATGAACCCACAGAGCATTCTAACCTGCCCCAACCCCAGAATCCAGCCACTGCCTATGGATAGCAGCGCCTATTCCTTCACTGCCTTTGCGGGGGTTCCTGCCATCGAGCTCTCCTTCGTGGAGGTGAGACTCCCGCCCGCCCCGGGGCAGCAGCCCTCTGGGCCTGCCTGCACCATGCGCTGCACCAGCATTCCCTGTCCCCGCAGGACGGCCAGGTGTACCCGTTCCTGCACACCAAGGACGACACATACGAGAACCTGCACAAGGTGCTGCGGGGCCGGCTGCCAGCTGTGGCCCAGGCTGTGGCCCAGTTTGCAGGGCAGCTCCTCATCCGGCTCAGCCACGATCACCTGCTGCCCCTGGACTTCGGCCGCTACGGGGACGTGGTCCTCGGGCACATCGGCAGCCTCAACGAGTTCTCTGGGGACCTCAAGGTCCAAGATGCCAGTCCCTCTCATGGCTTCTGGGGGTGGAGGGCACTACATCCCCTTAAAGTACTGATCAGCCCAGGGAGTCTTGTCGCTTCTCCCCCACCCTCCATCTTGGCCCCTTTACTCCTGCCCCAGGCACCTAAGCCCCTCCCAAGCCCCCAGGATTTTCCCCCCCCCCCCAACCACACAGGTCTTCCCTCTCCCTTCTTATGCCTCAGCATCCTGTCCCCCTATTATACCGCCCCAACCCTGCCAGGCCCGGACAACCCTAGCCCCTTGACCTCCATCCTAGGCTGGGTCCTGGCTCCTGCTACTGGCCCCAGCCCGCTCCTCCACCCTTAGGCGCGAGGGCTGACCCTCCAGTGGGTGTACTCTGCGCGAGGGGACTACATCCGGGCGGCAGAGAAGCTGCGGAAAGAGATCTACAGTTCTGAGGAGAGCGATGAAAGGCTGACACGCATGTACAACGTGCGCATCATGCGGGTGAGGGCCTGCTCCCTTGCCCTGTGCCCCCTCCTCCCTCTGTTTAGCTCCTCCACTGATGTACTCCTTACCCCTCTCTCTCTACCTCCCCCCCAATCCCTGTCCTGGGAACTCTTCAAGTCCTGGACGCACATTGCTAACAGACAGACTGGAGTGACCACTGAGGCAGGCCCCGCTTAGTATTGAAATGGACAGAGAGGGCCAGTCCCTTGGATACATAAGCAGGTCCATAATGGTCCACAATACAAGAGGCAAAGGGTTCTGGCCCTGCAGGTACAAAAAGCTTAAGAAATCCAGAGCGTGGAGAGCTGTCTTCCTTCTGGCAACGAGACTCAGAAAGGCTGCTTGGAGGAGGTGTCATGTGAAAGTTAAACTAGATTTTATTCCCTCTGCAATCCCTCCTGCATAGCTTTAATACTTTGTGACCCACACTCCATCCCTATTTCTAACCCCTCCTCTTCCTTCCATTTCTTCACCCCAAGAATTCAACCTGGCAACTCTTTGTCTCAGGAAATGAATGTGTAGAGACTGTGAGAGGGGGGAAGTCTATAGGGCAAAATCATAAGCAGGACTATCCTCACTGAGTGTGGCGTGAGCAGGGAACCCAGAGCATTCACCGGCAGTTTTGGGAGAACATGTTTGCCCCTTGCAGATTTGTGTTTTTTCTCCCCATTTTTCCTGCTTGGGTTCCTGCTCGTTTCCCTTGGCGTCACTCATTTCTTCTTTGTTCACACATTCATCCCTCTTGCTCGTTCATACTTGCTCCTTTTCCTGGTCTCTCTCTCATTCTCCTCTCTCCTCAGTCTCTTCTTCTTCCTTTCCCCCTTCCTCATTTCTCCTTCTCCCCTTCCCTTTGTCCCCTCCACTAGACATGTGACCATTGATGAGACAAGAGATTGGGCACAGTTCATTCTCAGATCTTGCTTTAACCCCTGATGTGCCAGACTCCAGAACACAAAAAGACAACCCCCTTATCCCACTCCCAAAGGTTCCTCCCAAGGGCTAAAAGCATCTTGTGTAAGAGATCAAAGGATTCAGACTCAGGCTGGAGAGGAAAAGGGCTTCAGAACCTGCAATACAGGGCTAGGCCAAGCCCAGAGAACTCTGTGGCTCTAGACCAGGGGTTGGTAAGCTATAGCCAACAGGCCAAATTTGGCCTTGCCTTTCTTTTTATAAATTAAGTTTTACTGCAATGCAGCCATGCTCTTTGGTCTACAGCTGCTTTTGTGCTATAGCAGGAAAGTTGAGTAGCTGCAGAAACAGAATGGCCTGAGAAGCCTAAAATGTTTACTATCTTGCTTTTTGCATAAAAAGCTTGCTGACCCCAGGCTTTAGACTGTGACATGGGTCTTGAATAACAGACAGAACTTGAGTTGGTGCAAAAAGGAGTTTCAGGGTGGAGAGCCCCAGGGTAAGGATGAGGCAGTGAAACGGGGCCTGGCGCTCCGTGTGAGCAGTGTGTGGGCCAGCAGCGTGTGAATGGAGGCTCCACGGAGAATCTGAGGGGAGAGGAGCACCAAGCAATGACTTAGGAACCAACTATGGGGAACCTTGAATACCAAAATAAGAACTTTGAATTTTTAGGGTCTGGGCATCAAGGAAACTAGAAAGGTGTTTGAGCAGGAAGGTGATGTGAGCAAAGTGGAATTTTAGAAAGGACTTGGCCAGAATGTAAATGGCCTGAAAAGAGAATGATATTAATGATGACTGAGCTCTGGGTGAGGGTGGCAGAGGGCAACACATGCCACCTAAGTGTGAGGGGACTGAAGTGAGGCATTTGGAAGTAAAATGGAGAGGCTGAGTGTTGAGAAGAGTAGGAGAATCATCATAGCAGCTGCCGTTTATTGCGGGCTACCGAATGCTACGGCTTTACTTTCTCAGGACTCCCTCAAATCTGTGAGGTTGCTAGTATCGCACACAGAAACGGAGGCTCGGATGGGCTAAGTAATGTATCCAGGATCTCAGTAAGTGGTAGAGTTGAAATTAGAAACCAAGCAGTCTGACTCCAAAGTCTGTGCTCACCCCGCTCCCACTCACCTTCAAGGCTGAGAGCCTGGCACCTGAGGAAGACCATGGTGCTCACGAAGGAATATGGGTGCAAGGGTCAGGTTTTGGAAGAAGTTGGTGTCCACATGTGTGTGAGGCTGTGTCCAGGTGCCCCCTACCCTAGTGAGGAGGCCCAGAAGGCTAGAGGGCAGGATTGCCACTGTCCCCACCAGGTCCTGGTTGAAGTTTAAGGGCATGGATGAGCTCTTTGAATGAATGAGGCCTTTGAAAGATATGAGTGTGTGAGATACTGATTTTGCTAGCGTGGCGCCCAGGTAATGGTAATTTAAATATCTTCCCCTAGTGATTTGAATATGCAGCCAGGATTGAAAAAACAACACTAGATTGTAGGTAAAGAGAAGAGCAGAAGGTAGAGGTCAAACCTTGGGCCAGCTCACAGATGGGAGCAGAAGGAACCAGAGAAGCTAGGAGGGAGGTGGGAGAAGAGCTGGGGTAGGAGCAAGGCCATCTCAGGAAAGACCAACAGTAACTGAGCCAGAGGGTGATCAGGGCAGAGTCAGGCACTTCATTAGGGGGCTGTCCCCTTGACCTTTGACTCTGGGCTATGGACATTGGCAGAGGTGAGGTAATATGACTGGGGTATGAGAAAGTGAGAAACAGCAGGATGATAGACTGTTCTCTGGGGCCCTGGGCAGGGAAGTGAATGGGGAGACCTAGATGCAGACTTAGAGGTTCAAGGGATAAAAAGAAAGGAATTCAACCCAGAACTGGAGAACATCCTACCCAGCTATTGGTGACATCACAGAGTGGCCATTCCTGATTGGGTAGCCAAAGGGAGGTGGGACTTAAGCTGCTCAATAGTGTTTATTAAGCCAGTACTAGGTCCCAATTTTGGTTTGGAATTGTTGTTCAGGTTTTAGCTTGCTGCGGGGGAGGGACTGGGGGAGGGGGGTTTTGGGAAGCAGGGAGCAAGCCCCAACCTCAACCTGCCCCCCCCGCCCTGTTCAGGTGGAGTACTACTTCCTGTCCCAGTATGTGTCGCCGGCTGACTCCCCATTCCGACACATCTTCCTGGGCCGTGGAGATCACACGCTGGGCGCCCTGCTCAACCACGTGCGGCTGCTCCGCTCCAGCAGTTCCGAGACCCCAGGGGCTGCCACCTCCGGGGTGGCGCCTGGCCTGGGCTTCCAGGAAAGCCGATTTCGGCGCCAACTGGCCCTGCTCACCTGGACACTGCAGGGGGCGGCCAACGCACTCAGTGGGGATGTCTGGAACATAGATAACAACTTCTGAGGAGTGGGGATACAAGCTCTTGCCCCCAGCCAAGAGCTCCTGCTCTTCCCACTTGAGCGATTTCTGGGTGACTGTGCAACACCTCTCATTGCTGACCGATTTCTCATTAGTCCTTCTGTCTCCGTAGGGGCCCAGTGTAAAATACCCATACGCCCTTGGCCCTACAGTGTAGGATGTGAGCAGTGCCTTCCAAAAGGGAGGGTCATGCTGTCAGCTAATCAGATAACAGCATCTGTTCCATCAATCACAGCCCCTTCCCCTTCAAGAGCCAGGTTCCCATACCAAGAGACCACTCTGGAAGGTTTCTGGGGGACATGGCCAGCTTTCTTGGTAGGAGCGATGGCTGGGACCATGCCTATGGCTAACATGTGGCCTGTGGTAGAAGGGGCTGAGGTATCAACTTCAATAAACCACCTGGGCATCTGTTGTTTGTAAGCACCTTTATGCTTCCTCACTCTCACCCCACCCAATCATCCTTTATCTAAGACCTAGGAAAGGGTTGAGAAGAAGGGGACAGAGAGGATGCAACTGGGAATGCTGTCTCCATGGGGAAAACTCAGATGTCTCATTATGTAAAGAAGGAAACTGCCTACGGAAATAAGGTGGTCTTCTCCAAAGACCACCATGGAGTGGAGGGCTGGCTCTGTACCTTCTCTGGGGACCAGGGACAGCTATATATTTTGTAAGGTCTGGTGCAAAACAAAAATGCAGGACCTCTTGTTCAAAAAGCAAGAACAAAGCCATTTTCTTCTACTGTCAATCTGTCATGGTGGTTACTTGCTGTTTACTATCCAGAACCCTTAGACAGGGAAATACTCTGGGGCAGATGCCCATAGGCACTCTGGTTTCTACCCCACAACTTGGTACAAATGTACCCAAACCTGACCCTGACCTAGACCCTCCCTGTGCCTGCACCCAGGTTCCTGCTGGGGAAGGAGGGTGGCAGCTATCGCCAGGTAGGGGCAGGAAGCTAGCAGTCAAGAACCCATTTAGGGGAGGCAGGACTCCAGCACTTCCAAAACATAAATGCAAAGGTAGAATCATTAAGAATTTCAAGACAACCACAGAGCATTAACCCCAAACACAGGACCCCCTCAGAGCATGGGGTCATGGTAGACTACAGCATCAAACACCCATTAGGTTGGCCCAACCTGGGACTTCTCTCCTGTCAAGGTCCCCTTTGGTCAATCTTTGTCCTGTGAACTGGAAGCTGTAGGAGGGTAGGGAATTACAAGGCTTGCTGGCACCACTTTACCTTTCATCTTGGTTTCAGCAGGCTGTGGCCCTGGTCCTCACCCTCAGGGCAGCTGCAGAATCCCAGGGGCCACCTCTCAGGATCCTTAGTCCTCTCTTACTCCCAGTATGGCGTGAGAGGTCCTACCCGGCTCCTCAGGATGCAGGACCTGAAAGCCTCTTAGTCTATGGCTTGGGCTCCAGGATGAAACTGCCACCACCCCGTCTCCCCCTTGAACTAACTTGGTGGGATCCCAGGAGACTGAACCGGGATCAGAACCTTCCTTGACCATTTGCTTCCCTGACACACAGTCCAGAAAAAGATCTTTCTAGTGGCTTCTCAACCATTCTTCATCGTGTCCATTTGCCCCCGGTAGTAGACAGAATAATGGTCTGGGTAAAGAGGTCCATGTCCTAACCCACCAAAACTAAATGAATGTTACCTTACACAACAAAAAGGATTTTGCAGATGTAATTAAATTGAGGATCTTGAGATGGGGAGTGTTATGGGCTGAATTATGTGCCCCCCAAACCTATATGTTGAAACTCTAACACCCAGTTCCTCAGAATGTGTTTATATTTGGAAATAAGGCCTTTAAAGACGTGATTACGTTAAAATGAGGCCATTAAGGTAGGCCCTACTCCAATCTGACTGGTATCCTTATAAGAATTGGAAACTGGACACATAGAAAGACACCAGAGATGTACACACACAGAGGAAAGACTGTCAGAGGACACAGCAAGAAGGCGGATGTCAAAAAGAGGAGGAGGAAGAGGAAGAAGAGGAGGAGGAGGAGGAGGAGGAGGAAGAAGGGCGGTTGTCTGAAAGTCAAGGAAAGAGGCTTCGGAGGAAACTAAACCTGCCAGCCCCTTGATCTTGGGCTTCCAGCCTCAACTGTGAAGAATAAATTTGTTGTTTAAGCCGCCCAGACTATGGCATCCCTAGCAAACTAACACACAGGGAGGCTATCCTGGACTGGGGCAGGGAACAATGTAATCACCAGGGTCCTTATAAAAGGAGGCAGGAAGATCACAGATAGAGATGTAATAGACAGGGATCAGAGTCAGAGAGAGAGAGTTGAAAATACTACACTCCTGGCTTTTTTTTTTTAAGTGGTTTAAAACAATGATTATTTGTTATTTCCATAACTGGCTTGAAAGATGGAGAAAGGGGTCACAGGCCAAGGAATGCAGATAGCCTCTAAAAGCTAGAAAAGGCAAGTAAACATCTTCCTCTGGTGCCTCCAGAAGGAAGGCAGCCCTGCTGACATCTTGATTTTATCACCAGAAAACGCATTTTGGATTTCAGATTCCCAGAACTGTAGAATTAATTTGTATTGTTTTTTCAATGTGGTTATTTATTATTTATTTATTTATTTTAGAGAGAGAGGAAAGGAGAGGGAAACACTGATCAACTGCCAAAACCCAGGCATGTGCCCTGACTGGAAAATGAACCTGTGACTTTCTGGTGCACGGGATGACGCTCAACCTACTAAGCCACACCAGCCAGGGCAATTTGCATTGTTTTAAGCCACTAAATTAGTGACAAATTCTTAGAGCAGCTACAGAAAACTAATGCACACACAACTTCTGCAAGTACTGTTTTCTAAAAAAAAAATTTGCTTAAATAAAAAAGTCTATTTCCCAAATTCCTCTCATTCCTACAGCTGCTGCTTCATAGCTGTGTCCCAGAAAGTCCTCCTGATCCCACTGGCAACAAGGCCTTTTCACACCACATACCAGCAGGATCATTAGTGTGTGATACTGAAAATGCATTTTGGGGACCTGGGATAGGCAGCCCATATGAATGGTTATCACAGGTAATTTGTTGAGGGATTTGCTGGGCCATGGCAAGAGCCCTCCCATACTTCCTGACATAGGCTATAGAGCCATTCTCTACACACTAGTGGGGCCACACCCTACTGGAGCCAGTTCTGGGTATGGGAGGAACAAGACTTCTTGGGCAGTCGGGCAGCTTCCAGGGCCCCAAAAGTAAAGCTAGTACAACGGATAATCTTCCAGCAGCATAACAGACTGAGTCTCAACATTATCTTGCTGATTTTTGTCCCTAATCAACAATCTGCCAGTGATGCTGGATGCCCCTTTCCCTGTCACCCCCTCACCATGCATCTTAAGGAGGGCTTAAAGCCTGCTTTCAAGGATCCCATTTTTCACCATGCCTTCATGTCTCTTGAGTGGCTCACTCAAGGTTATATCAGGCAATGCTATTTCTCCCATCTTCAGTAACCTTAGTGTTTCTGACCCACAGAAGTTGAAATCAAAGGAAGAGACAAAATAAAAGAAGATAAAGGGACAAAAAGGCAGATGATTTTGGGGATTGGAAGTATCCAGGCAGCCCTGGCAAGAGGCCCCAATGGCTCAAGACAGTGAGACTAGAGCTCTAAAAAAGGTGGTATTTTTTATTATTTCTTTTTAGCTTAGGTATGTTGGCATAGGGACAGGATCCTATTTTAAAGGGCTGGCTCAGTGGATAGAGCATCAGCCTGAGGACTGAAGGGTCCCAGGTTCGATTCCAGTCAAGGGCATGTACCTTCGTTGTGGGCACATCCCCAGTAGGGGGCGTGCAGGAAGCAGCTGATAGATGTTTCTCTCTCATCGATATTTCTAGCTCTCTATCCCTCTCCCTTCCTCTCTGTGAAAAATCAATAAAATATATTTAAAAAGGGCAGGGGGGGGGATCTTAAGACTCAACTTTCACCAGGGCTGGTATGGCTCAGTTGGTTGAGTGTAGGGAGCAGCTATAGGGTTGAGCCTTGGACTGACCTGCTGGCAAAGCCACAAACAAGTCCCAGCTTAGAGGGCACAGCCCTCTTAGCATAATTAGGTTTGACCTAATGACACTCCCTAGATCTTATCTGGGTAGCTAATAGGCTGTGGGAGGTGCAGCAAGTGCTGCCAAAACAAGTGAAACTCACAAGAACATTATAACTATTGTGACCACTACCTTGTTTACCTCTGGCTATAAAATAAAGGCTCAGCTTGCTGTCTGGGTCTCTCCCCGTGGCCTCAGCCAGGCACAGGAAGATCTAGACCCAGCTTATTCTCTTTGTCTGTCTTTTCTACATCCTTTGCCGCCCACCCCCCGAGGCTCACCGAACCCTTGGCTGAGCTGGCCTGGCACAGTTGAGTATTGTCCCATGCACCAAGAGGCTGTGGGTCTGATTCCTGGTCAGGGCACATGCCAGAGTTGCAGGCTTGATGCCCAATAGAGGGCATACAGGAGGCAGCTGACTGATGTTTCTCTCATTGATCTCTCTCTCCCCCTTCTCCCTTCCTCTCTAAAATCATATTTTTTAAAAAATCAACTTTCCCAGAGATCATAACTTGGTGCAGCCACTATGCAAAAAGTATGAAGATTCCTTAAAAATAGAGCTCCCATACAGCCCAGCAATACCACTTCTGGGTATTTATCTGGAGAAAACAAACACAACAATTTGAAAGGATATATGTATCCCTATGTTCATTGTGGCATTCTTTACCATAGCCAAGATATGGAAATAACCTAGGTATCCATCAATAGATGAATGGATAATAGATGTGACATATACTATGTACAAAATGGGGTATTACTCCACCATAACAGAATGAAACCTTCCATTTGTGACATGGATAGACACAGAAGGCATTGTGCTAAGTGAATAAGTCAAAGACAAACACTGTATTTCATATGTGGAATATAAAAATCAAAACAAATGAATAAACAAAACAGACCCTTAGATATAGAGAAAGGGACAGGGGTGGGGTGGGGTGGGGTAGCGGGGAAGAACCAACTTTCTCAATGTTCTCATTTAGGAGAGAGAAACTGAAGCTCACAGAAATGAAAGGACTTGCTCATGGTCATAGTTTTTTCAGTGCTCCAGAACCAGAACCCAGGACTTAATCCTCACTGGGCATCTTCACTGGCCCAGGTACCTGGGTTCCTAGGAACGGGAGCAGGAGGAACTGGAGAAAAAGAAGTATGGAGAAAGGGGCATGTTCCCTACATTTCTCAGTTTAATTTTGCAAATTTTTAAAATTCAACTTGGAAAATGAATACAAATCCCTGGGTATTTTTTGTCAGGGGTGGAGAGAGTGGCAATGGGGGCTGGGGAGGGGGGTAGGAGTCGAGGCCAGGTATGAGCATCACATTGGCCATCTCATGTCCACATCCTTGCCCAGGGAGGGGGGTGGAGGTTGAGCAGGGGGCTCAGGTCCGGATAAAGACCATGGTAAGGAGGCCTGGAGAGGGGAGAAATAAAGAGCAAGAAATAATGAGTAGCCCTGGAGCTCTGGGAGCCCTCTTCCCAGCCCTTACCCGTCTTTCTCTGGGGCTCACGTCCCCTCACCACTACTGTGCTCACCCAAGATGTAGGCTGCCACCAACTTTTGTCCCAAGGAGACATGCAGGATTCGGGGCAGCTGGCTACCAAGTTCATCCTGGAGTGGGAGCAGCAGGAAGGCCACTGAGACTATGCCGGTCAGCAAGAACAGGAGGAAGGAGCTGGTGGCCAGTTGTGGGTGGGATTCTGGGAAACAAGGCTTGTCAGAAGCTCCAGACCCAACTCCTCCCCACCCCAAGGTCCTCCTGGGAGGAGGCTGAAGACGGAAGGTGCACCTACTTTTATTGCCCTTCAGAAGCACACAATGCAAGTGTCCTCTCCTCCCTACAGCCTCTGTCCCCACAGCCACAAGGAACCCTCTCTCCTCTGGTCCCTCCACAATTTTCTTCTTCTCTCTTCACTCTGCCTGATTACTGGTTTCTGTGTACCTGTCTGTTAGGCAGGGAACTCCTTTTCCCAGACCCAGCATATAACTTGGTGTGGCATAATTGCTCAGTACAGGTTTCTTATGGAACCGAACTGAGCTGGCATATAACAGAAAGTATTAAAGTTAAGGAAGAATTTTCCCATCTAAGTATGGAAGCCAGAAACCAGATAAACTGCAAAATATGTTTATTCCTTAATCCTATATAATAAAAGCCTAATATGCTAAGTGTCTGGTCAGCCCTTCAACCAATCAAAGTGTAATATGCTAATGATATGCTAAGGCTGCTCAACTGCTCACTATGATATACATTGACCACCAGGGGGCAGACGCTCTGAGGTTAGCTTGCTGCTGGGTTCCGGTCCATTGGGACTGGGATTGAGCAAGATGGGCTGGACATGCCCTGGAGCCCACCTGCGGTCACTCCCCAGCTGGCCAACTTCCCACGTCCCTCCCTGGCCCTGATTCCTGGCCCCGATTGTGCACCGGTGGGGTCCCTCAGCCTGGCCTGTGCCCTCTCGCAATCCAGTACTGCTCGGCCAATGTCAGAGAGCCAGTTTCGGCCCGATCCTGCAGGGACCAGGCTGAGAGACCCCACTGGTGCATGAATTCGTGCACCAGGCCTATAGTGTAATATAAAATCTCAACTCCTAGAAACATTTTCACAAAAAGCTAATAAACTAAACCTGAAGACCTCTGCAACTCCAACCAAGCTCATCTCTAGAGTAATGCTAGGTCTTCCCTCCCTACAGAACTCAAAAATTCCCGTGCTCCAACTCACTTTCAGGGAGGTGTCTGGTCGTGGGTGGTGCTGTCCAGGAAGGAGGCCCTGGGTGTGGCGTTGAGTCAGGCTGTCCCTGAAGTTCAAGGGGGTAGGCTGGGGCCCTCAAAACCGAGGTGATGTCCTTGCGCCCCAACACTCGGCCCTCAGCTCCCTCCTCAAACAGCTCAATGCGGAAGCGGTCCTGGACATCATAATGGCTGGCAGTGGGGGCCACGTGGCGAATCACACTGGTCCCAAGACGGAAGAGAGGCTCATTGAGAGGGAGTGAGTAACAGGCAATGATGCAAGTGGATCCAGGCCCCACCCTCCCAGGAAACTTTCCCATTGGGTTACTGGCAGAGGGTTGGGGAAAAAGTTGAAGAGGACGAGGTCTGAGACCTCAGACCAGGGATTGGGAACCGTTCTTCTGCCGCGGGCCATTTGGATATTTATAACATCATTAGCTTAATATAATCCACTTAATATAAATTTATGTTGCTATGAAAAAAGCTCCTAGATTTATTGAATTTTGAGTCCCGCCTGTAGTTGCCTTGGCAGGGACAGACTAAATGATTTTGCAGCCCTTATACTGCCCTCGGGCTGGACACTTCCCACCCAGCCTCAGACCATGGCTCAGTTACTCAGAGAAAGGTAGCAGCAACCTCTAGCTTCTCCACCCTCCCAACTTACATGTCAATGCAGGAATGAGGCTTCACATATCCTTCTGCGTCAAACACCGTGTACTTGTCAGGTGCTGTGCACAGGACTGGGGGATACAAGCACAGAGAGACTGACTCTTACTTCTGAGACCCTACACAAACCTGTCCCACTAAGGGACAATAGAGTCCCCCTGGCCTTCTCCCCCCAGGGCTAGACATGACTCTTCTAGTCCACCAAGGCTGGCCATCTGACCGTGTGGACGAAAAGGGGCCACATACTAACCTGCCAAGATCAAGGAAGGCCTACTTGGCGGCCTTGCAAACTCAGAAACCTAAAGTAAGTTAGGTTTGAAGTTAAAACTTTTTAACTAAAAGCTGTTAGGGCAGGAAGTCATGTGCTAGGTTAAAATCTTCCCTGACAAAAGTCAATCTTTACCTTAACTAAGCTTGCCTATTGTCTTTTGCACCTAAGATAATATTCCTTTGGAGTATCAGGATAACTCCCCTTTTTCCAGATCCCTCAGGGCAGAAATAATGTACCAGGGCTGACACCATAAATCCTCATTGTTATTGTTAACATGTTAAATATTCACTGTTAACTATCCTGTACCTACCTATGTAAAAGATCTATGTGTCTATCATTTTACTTTTCATCTAATCCCAGAGGTTTCCCCGATTTGCTTTCTCCCACCTCCCTAATCTATCACCAATGGATATCATGTAACCCACTAGCGTCTTCTCTTTAAATTATAATGTATAAAATAAGATGCAAAACTGCCATTTTCTAGAGCATTATCTCAATCCGTCGAGATTGTTGTTTCCCAGCA
>NW_006291427.1:591517-601170 GCF_000327345.1 Myotis davidii | reverse complement strand
CCCACCAGCTCCTGGTCCTGGGGCGCCCCGCGGCGCATGCAGGCTCTAGGCAGTGGGACATCCGAGGGCTGAGCTCGGGGGACAGGGCCTGGAATCTAGAGCTGGGGGACGAGAGGGGCAAAAGGGAACGGACGAGATTGTGGGACCGGCCTGGACTGGGGCGAGCGCCACCCCCGCCTCGGAACTCGACGAGATGAGGGTCCCGCAGACCAGAACCCTCGGCTTTTCCAGCTCTGCCCGGTCCCTCAAGGCCCCGCCTCCAAGCCCCACCTCGATGGTCACGCCCACCCGGTAAACCCGGCCCCTTGCGGCTCCCAAGCCCGGCCCGGTCTCCAGACCTCCCAAAGCCCCGCTCCACTAGGTCCCGCCCCTTCCGGGCGTCCGGGATTCCGCCCCGGCTTGGGCCAGACTCCGCCTGCCCCGGGGTCTCCTCCGGAGCTGCTCTTACCGCCTGCCCCGCAGAGACCTGTATCTGTGGTACCTGTGCCTCCGACCCCTCCCTGAGATCGGGCCGCGCTTCTTTGGGCTTCGCTACGATCCTCACCTTCTGGTCACAGCATCTGTCAATCAACTTGTGAGTCGACCGTGGCTGCCACCCGCCCCCGAGGCCGTTTGGGTACTTCCGCCACACGGCTTCTGTCATTGGCCAGGGCGGCTTCGTTTCCGCCATACGTGCACGCCGATTGGTGCGCTTACAGAGGGGATTGACTACGTCCCGGTGACGGAAAATTACGTCTCTGTAGAATACTAGCTCTGCAGTTACTCTGGGAGGCCCGGGCGGCCTTTGTTCCTGCCTCCGCGCTCTGAGACCGTCAGATCGCTAGAATCCCGCAAAGAAGCCCTCTTTCTCACTTCAATCCCAGGCTCTCCCGGAAGCCTCAGCAGCAACCACAGCTGTTTCCTGCAGTTGGAGGTTGCTCCCAGTTGGACTCAAGTCTCAGCCCTGGGTTCCGCTCCTGATTCTCTCCTTTCTGCACGGGATTCGGAAATCACATTTACATAGGAATTAAGATTTACCAACCCTGACACTTACATTATTATTATTATTGCCACATCCATTACCATTCCATATATTCACCTCAGCAAGGTGAACAGTCTTCCCCAGGCAACCCAGTTAGCAGTGGAGCAAAACAGTGGATCTTATCCAAAAGCCTTCCCTGAGCACTCCATATAATGGAGAATCCCCGTCTGTCCTCTTAATCATGTTTTCCTGATAGCACGCATAGAGCTACTTGTCCTTATGTTCATTTTACCATTTATCTCTGTTCCACAAAAGCAGGGACTTTGTTTTGTTGTACCGTTGGTGCCTAAAACAATGCCTGCCATTTGTTTTGTTTTGTTTTTATTTATTGATTTGAGAGAGAGAAACATTGATTTTTTTTGATAGACACTTATTTATGCATTCAGTGGTTGATTATTTTATGTGCCCTGACTGAGGATCAAACCCTCAACCTTGGCATACTGGAGGACGTTCTAACCAACTGAGTCACCCGGCCAAGGCTAATGCCTGCCATTTGGAATGAACAAATGACTGACTAGAATGAACTTTGAGCTGAGATCTAATTGAGAATTCCAGGTAGAGGGAATAGCACAGGCAAAGCCATTGTACTTGAAATAGTCATAGAGCCAGTGTGACTGGAACAGTGACCTTAAGGAAGACAATAATTGAAGATGAGAGTAAGGGGGATGAAGGATGCAGAACATCCAGAGCCTTTGAGCCCACAGTAGGACTTTGGATTTTATTTTAAGACTGATGGAAAACTGTAGGAGAGCATTTAAATGTTCTTTTTAACAGTCTTGAGATATCTTTGACATAAAAACTGTATATATTTAAGGTCTACAACTTGATGGTTTGTATACATTGTGAAAAGATTACCACAATCAAACTCATTAATATATCCATCATCTCTAAAGACAGGGTGTCCCTAAAAATGTATACACACTTTATAAGCTGATAGCTCAGTTTTAAAAATGCAATGTATTTTAGTAAACACTGCCTTTATAATTATTCAAAGTGTGTATATACATTTATGGGGAGACACACTATAGTTACCATAGTGTGTGTGTTTGCTTGTGTGTGGAGAATATAGGGAGTTTTTAGCAAAGGGGTGACAAGATCCAACTTGGTTTCTTAAAAAATTCTATAAAATAAATGTCTGTTGAGTTTATTGAGTGAATGAAAATAAATCCCCAAGATGGGCACCAAAACCATAAAAATGGATATGTGATCCCTTCCCCAGTCAAAGAATATTTATTTGGTTAAAAAATGGATCCCTAGGGCCAATGGCCAAGGCTGGCCTGGATTTCAGGCCTGGGACCTAGCAGCCCGAACAGGCTGAGAGGGGCACCTCCTCTTGCTGAGATTGGTGAGGACCTGATCCTGGCTGGGCCGGTAGAGGACCACAAAGCTATCTGGAGGAAGGATAGGACCTCTGTTCTCTTGCACCTGGCCCATCAGCAGATAACTGGCTCCTGGGAGAGGGAAGGGAGAGATTGAGAGCTCATGTTATATACCTTAAAGATGTACCTCCCCGTCTGAGCCCCTTATATTCTACCACCTCTATCATTTCCATGAAGCCAAGTACCCTTCTCCTCTACCCCACATCCCTATTACCTTTCTTCATGGGGGGACACTGCTTGCAAGGCACGTAAAACTTCAAGGAGGTATCAGTAGGTGCAGAGGGCAGGTCCAAGCCTCCAGTTTTGTAAACACCAATGAGACTGACAGTGACAGTAAGGCCCTCTCCTGGGCCCCGAACCATGGACTTCACTGTTGCCGTCACCACTGTGGGAGAGTGAGGGTGAGAGGTGAGGAGAGGGAGGCTAGGGCAAGGCTAGAGCCCAAAGGGGGAGGGTACTTTGGGGACAGGAGGGAAAGTTAGAAGATCTGGAAGAGCAGAGCATGTGAATGAGGTTTCTTACCCAGATTGCTGGAACAGAAGTTGCTCTGCAAGGTGCCTGTCCGCCGGCACTGTTTTGGGCAGGTGACACTGGGTGCATCTAGGAGGAGGGGGGGACAATTTTTGTGGAAGGTGACCTACCTAGCAGGTAGAAGGGACTATTTTCCCCATAACAGCCTCATTGATTTGAACTTGTTCAAAGTTCTATCCAGCTTTGGGTCTCAGTACCCAGTACCAACCATTATTAGCACAGGTGGCACCAGTGAGTGTTGTATGAATGAATGAATGAATGAGCAAGCCCAAGAATGAACTCAATCTACATCCTCTTCCTCCCCCTTCTCAGACTCACTAGGGCCCACAGGGGTTGCCTGGACCTCAGGCGTGGCTTTTGGTTTCTCCGCAGGTGGGGGTTCCGGCTTGACTTTGGGCGGGGTTCCTGGCTTGGGGCCCGGGCCAAGGAGCGGGGGACCCGGCCGGGCATCCTCTCCCGGGCTCTGAGCTGGCCCTTCTTTGGCGGCACCCCGCGGCAGTGTCCTGTAGGAGGCTGAGAATCCATCGGCAGTGACGCTAAGGTCCGAGACGAACTGGACGAGGAGCTCATTTCCTTCGGAGGAGATGGGACTGCAGGCGGCAGCAGGGCATTGTGGGAGGTATCAAGAAGGCCTGCACCCCGCTTTTACCCAGGCGCCCACCCCCAAGTTGGCTACATTAGCTTCTCGACTTCTTAGGCCCCAATCGCTTCTGTATCCAAAGTCCACAGGACTGATGCAGGGACTAGTACCCTATTTGCTCCACCCACTGGTTTGAAGCTCATGGGTTCAGATCCCGCCTCTTCAGCTAAGCCCCTCCCATCTCAGCAGCAGCCATCGGTCAGACTCCTGGGGAGGCACCCAGGACCTGCACCCACCCAGGTCCTGTCCTCTCACCCCGGGGCGGTGTCTCCGCAGAACTTCCCCAGCCTCTTGGCGTCGTCACTCACGGCTCCATTGAACACACTGACCGAGTCATAGCGGCAGTAGGTGTCCGGCTCCACGTCAAACTTCCCGAAGGTCAGCGAGATCACCTGATGGCAGGGCACAGGGCAGAGGCTGCTTGGCACCTCTCACTTCCTTTGGGGATGTTTACAGCAGCCTCCTCTCACCTCCCGTGTCCCCTTGCACCCTCCTCTTAATGTATTCATACCACAGCTCAGAGGATTACATACACAGGAATCCTGAAGTGGCGCCCTCCGCCATGGTGGGCAAGGTCAAGTCCAGGCTCATTCTCAAGGAATAGACCCAAAACCCCCCGCCTCCACCTCCCCACCACCTCCACCATCTCCACCACCTCCCCATCACCACACACACACACACACCCACACACACAAACACACACACACAACGCTCACACATCACATCAAAAACACACAAACACACACAAACACACACACACACAAACACACACAAATACACACAAACACTCCCACATATACACACACACACTCACACACACACATAAGTTTATCAGCATCAGATACCTCACTGATCACAGGTATAATTTTACTTTTTTTTTTTTTTTTGCATGCAAGCAGGTTGGGTCTGTTTTGCTTCCCAGCAGCGCAAGCGCAGTGCTTAGGACATAGTAGATGTTCAATAAGTCTTTGCTAGCTGCACGCTGGAGGACACTGCTCAGGTCCGGAGGGCAGCCCCCGCTCCCTGGAAAGGGGGTCGGTACCTGGTTTGGGGGTGCGATGATGTGCCAGGAACAGCTGATACCCGGGGGGTAATCAGACTCGGGCCAGTTGGGCGTGGTCAGTGTTCCCTGGGCCTTTTCCAGTCGCCCCCCACAAAATTGGTGCTCTGGGGAGGGGAGAGAGGAGTAGGGTGGGAGTAGTAGAGACCCTCGGTCAGCTTGAGAAAAGCTCTAGGCTGGGAGCTCGTGCAGGAAGGTCGGATGTTGGGGTCTCAGGATGAGGGGCGAGAAGAGGGGAAGGAAACGGTGGGTAGGTTAGCAGAGGAGGAGCAAGGCGCAGGACCTCCGGGCACCCAGGCAGGTGGTGGAAGGGGGAGGAGGAATTGGTTGGACACGCCCCTTATTGCCCCTCCCCCTGACCCGCTGCCACACCGTTCCTCTTCCCCTGTTAGATCCCATCTCCTCTACCCGGCAGAGAAGTCCCCTTTGCAGGCTCGAGAGTCCCCACGCTGTGAGGGTCCCCTCAAATTGGGGCATCAGCCCCTTTGGGAGGCCTTAAATATTTTAGGGGAGACTTCTGCCGCCAGGAGGAGGTGATGGGACCGCAATCGGGAGCCCCGGGCTGGGTGTAGGGGGCTCTGGGTCGGAGGAACCTGGTCTCCCTTCCCAGGGGGGCCCCCTCACGCCAGTCAGAGGGAGCCCGATTGCGGACGGGGGCGGGCAGTTACTCACCGTCCCAGTAACCCCAGGCCGCCCATTCCACCCGCGGGTCGGTGACCCATTTCCGCCTCGCGCCTGGGGTGGGGCCTGGAAGAGGGGGGTGGCGGGAGCGGGAGAGGGGAGAGAAGATGGGGAGGAGGGACTGGAGGGGCAGTTAGTGAGGAAAAAGGGAAAGGGAGGCAATGGGGACCTAGGATCTTGGGGTGAAGGTTAAGGCTGAGGGCGGGGCCTTGGCAGGGTGGGACCAGGAGAAGGGGAAGGAGAAGGTGAGGGACCTCTCACCAGTGCTCGAGGTGGCCCGCCCGCTGTACCAGAGCAGGAAGCCTCGTCCTCCTGTACCCTCATCCGCTGTCATCTTCAGGGTCACCTGGTTGCCCGGGGCCACTATGGGTGCTGGCCGGAAGGTCCCACAGAAGCGTCCGAGCCGCTGGCCCGAAGTTCCAGACCCAGCAAAGACCTCCAGAGCATCATAACGGCAGGCAGGGTGTAGCTCCAGGTCAAAAACTCGGAAGGAGAGGGACACAGTCTGGCCTTCAGGGACCTACAAAGTCAGGTCATACACAACCCAGGCAGAGGGCACTTCCCTTTCCCCAAGCATTTCCTAGAGAAACTTGGGCCTGAACATGGAGGAACCCCAACAGGGTGCAGAGCAGAGGGCCTGGGCTCTGCATCAGGCTGTGGCTTATGCAGGGACAAGACTTGAGGCCTATGGAGAGATTTACAGGGGCAGGAATGGAGTTAGGAATGGAGCAGCAGGCTTTGAATTAAGGGTTGAGTGAGGACACTTGCCACGTATTATTGTGGAATCTGATGGATCAGTGACCAGAGGGGAGGGGTCTTGGACTTCTCCAGGGAGTAATAGTGCTGGGGGAGGGCCTTTGACTGCCTGGACCCAAGCCTTGGAGACTTTGACAAGGGGTAGTGACCAGAGGGGCCTTCTCACCGTTATTGTCCAGATGCACTCCTTATTGGGGGGGTAGAGGTTGGGAAAACTCTCACTTGCCACGTAACCTGATTCCCCAGTCACATCCCCTCCACACAGGAACACAGGTCTGGAGGACAGAAGAGGGGTCAGCCATGGGTGGGGGAGTAGTGGACAGACTGGGATGGGGTAATGAGGATAGGAAAGCCTGAGGAGGAGGGAGAAAGGCCTAAGGGATCTGGGATGGCCTCAGCCAGCCAAGATGAAATTGAGGTGGGAAGTACTAGAGTAGAGGATCAGGAAAAAGTAGGGCCAGCAACTTAGCTATGCCTCCAACTCCCAGTCCCCACCCCCAACACAACAGGAATTTCCGGAATCCTCCTCAGCCCCCCTTCTTACTCTCCCCCCTTTGCACTGCCAGGCAGTCCACAGCAGCTTCCTAACTACTTCCAGATGTAGACACAGCCACGCCACGAGGCTGTGCGGGGGAGGGGGTGGGGAGGTGAGTGAGAAGCAGCAGCGATGGCCCTCAAATTGAACCTGGAGACCAGGCTCCCTGACTTCTCTATCTTTTCTTTGCTTCTGTTGGAGCTAAACTACTTGAGTATCTGACCTCAAGTCTCCCACTTGCTGCCCCGCGTTCCCCCATAATTTCTAATTGCCTTCCTGGAATCCAGATGTCCAGGTATCAAGCAAGTTCAAGGTCTTGGCCTTCTCAGGTCCCATGGAGTGAATGGGGAGGCTTAGAAGGAAGAGGACAGAGGTTGAGGAAACGGGGAGCAGTGGTGACCTACAGGAGACAGTGGTCTTGTAGCAGGGAGGGCAGACTTGGGGACCAGAGAAGAGTAGAAACTGGGAGATCTTGGGGGTTATGTGTTAGAAAAAGAATCCACAAGATCCACAGGCATAACCCTTCAGGAACTGGCTTTTGAAGCCCACTTAAGCTAACTAGAAGGTGCCAAGAGACCTACCTGGTATAGTTGGGGGTCTGGCCCTGGGCAAAAGGCAGCAGGGTCCAGGCAGGGAGGAGGAGCCCCAAGAGGAAGGCTGTGGCAGCAGGCTGCATGGCTGAGGGGAGAGGCACTGGGGTCCCCAAGACAGAGGCAGCAGCCGAGTTTAGCAGCAGAAGCAGCAGAAGTAGCGGCGGCGGCGGCAGCAGGGATAATTGGTGCCAGATGAGGCAGCCTCGGATGTGTGGGCGTGGGGACTGGCCAGTGGGGAGGGCGGTGGGGAAGGCGGGACAGGGAGAGAGGAACCCGGACAGTGGTGAGTCCAGGGGCCTCTCTGGGTACAGGACACATAAATATTGACCTAAGTAGTGGGAAGAGCAATGAAGGGCTGAGGGAGCATCAGGACCTCAGCCATAACCTAGGCATCAAGTAATGTCATCTGGAAGCCCGTTCTGTCCAGTGTCCAAGCATCCTGTGAACAGAGCCCTGGTCCTTCCCCAGGACGCTCCAGCCCACTCATGATCCTCTCCAGTGCTGCTTCCTTAGCACCCAGAGAAAGTCCTTTCCTGGACTCCCAACCTTTAAGCATTCACCCCCTTCCTGACCACCACCTGCTCCAACTTACTTTCCGCTTCAAATTTCCACTATCTTCTATCCCCAGGCCAGACTAGGCCAAGAAGAAAAGAATTCTGCTTACCCATTTTCTCCCAAATTATCTGGAAGTACAGGAATGGGGCAGGGAGGCATGGCATGTGGATAAAGGGAGCGTCTCCCTTCTGCAGGAAGAGGATAGAGTAAAAAGTAGGGGGAAAAGGACATGTAAGATCAGATCTGGAGGTAAACAGAAAGCAGAGAGGGAGGTTGACTTCACAGGGATGAAGGAAAAGGTATAGAAAACGGTCACAAGTCAGAAATGACTTCTGCAGAATCGGAATAAGAGGATCCAGTGGGGGGCACCAAATAGCATATGGCCACTGGTGGTCTGTGAGGTCCGAAAGGTTGGCGACTGCTGGCATATGTTGTTCCAGAAGGCAGGGCTAGGATTTCCTGTCAAGAAGATTGGGTCAGGTCTTGGGCGTGGAGGGGGAAAGCAAGCTGAAGGTGCTTGAGCAGCTGCTGCTCTGCCTGCCCCTGTCTATGCTCCTGCCCTCCCTTACCCACTGAGCTAGGCATCGGGTCCCCCATTCCGTGCCCCATTGTCCTCCCAGGCTCCAGGGTCCCAAACTAGGCCTCACTTCAGCCTTTTATTCTATTTGTCCATCAAATCTCTTGTCCATGATAGTAAGATTGGAGGCCCCTCCTTGGCAGCCACCAAACATTTTACAAAACAGTTCCCTCCCCACCCTGGCATGTCCAGCAGTCCCCACCCCACTGTGTCCCCCTTCCCATGGCACAGTGTTCATTGCTATCACTCCGTCTCTCCTTAGCCTTTGGCCCAGAGCCAGACTCTCCCTCCAGGGTAAGACTAGGAGAGGGGGGTCAGCTCTCAGGTGTTGGGGGGCCTTGTCCAACCCCTCCAGCAGCCTTCTGTAGCATGTCCAGAGCCTCCCAAAAGAAATCCTTCTGTGCAGCCAGCAAGGGCATCCAGCCCACGATCTCCTTCATCTTTTCCATGCGGTCCTGCAACGTGGAGCAACTGTAGATCTGGCTGAGGTACTCCTTACAGGCCCAAGCTGTCCCCCCAGGGTCCTGGAGTACTCCGGACCCTGCATTGGGTTCAGGGGTCCCCACCACCTTGCTGGCTGGTAGATCTCGGTAAGCGGGATGCTGCTCAATGTCATGGCTGGAGAGCATGTAGAGACACTCTCTGGTAGAGCAGAGGGAGCAGGCACACAAAGGGACCTTGGGAGAGAGAAGGGGCATGGCTGAGTGGGGTCTTTACTGAGGGGTTCCCACGAAGCCCAGATGTTGTGTCTCTCCCCCTCAGACCAGCCCTGAGCCAGCAAATGAGCTAGCTGGCTGGCTGAACCCCAAGGTTGTGTGAGGTCAGAGAGTACCAGCAGGATCTGCTAAGGGAGAGAGAGCCAGGAGCCATGGTGCCCGGCAGAAAAGGGAGGTGGGTGGTATTGGGGAAACGGGGCCCTTGGGGCCCCACAGTAGCCACAGCCAGAATCCTGTGGGCTACCTGCCCTCCCTGGTTGCCCATTCGCCTGACCCTGCTCTGACCTTGACATGGAGTTTGACGAAGGAGGCGCTTCCCTTAGGCCAGCCAGGGAGGCGGCCTCCAGCCCCACAGCCACAGCCCAGCAGCTCCTTGCTGAAGTCCAAGCCCTGGCTCAGCACCAGGGAGTGGTTGAGGCCACACCACAGGGCAATGGGGTGTTGCAGATAATACACCTGAGGATACAGGGCCAGGATCCCTAAGGGGAATACACCAAGGGACTGGGGGCCCAGGTCAGAGAAGGCTCAGGGCAGAATCTAGGGACACGAGGAGAGGGAAGAAATGGGACCCAGCACACCTTCCCCAGGTCTTCCTGCTGTGAAGACCAG
>NW_006291427.1:587791-591449 GCF_000327345.1 Myotis davidii | reverse complement strand
GCTGAATGAAGACCAGCAGCAATCTCTCCCTCCTTGGTTCTCGGGAAGCCCCAGTCTGACCAATGGGCTCTAGCACTTCTCTGTTGGTTCCTCATCTTTGCTTCCCAGAAAATAGGTTATTTGCCTGAGGCCAGGGCTTGCTGTCTGTTCTCTCATTCTGACACCACATACCTCAGCCAGTCCAACCTCTCATCCAGCTTTCCAGCCTCAGGGTGAGGAATATCTTCCCAAGGCGTAAAGATCCAACCTCTCCTTTGCAATTCTAGGTTAGCCCTCAGAAAGGAATTTCCTTCCTTGTAGTCCTACCTTCTCTCTCTAATATTTTCAGTTTTTTATATTATCTTTTCAAATGGCTATTTTAAAATATTTTCTCCTGATTTCTGCTGCTTCCTATCTCTGTTTTTTAGGCAGAAGAACTGGTTACATGACCAGTCTGAGGTTGACCACATTCTTGTTCTCACTACAGCCAGTCTTTCCTGAACCTTTTTGTGATCTGGCTTTTCTCCCTACTATGCTACTGACATGTTTTCCAAATGCACTTGACCTGCTGGCTGCCAAATCCTAGGGCCTCTCCTGCATGTTTTCTCTTAACAATGTGAGGGTTTTTATTTTGAAGGCATGGATAAGTAATTTATGGAAACACTACAAGATATTGGCAAGCAAAAATTAATTTAAAGATCACTGGAAATCCCACCACCCACTATTAATCTCTTGCTGGATCTTCTTCACTGCTCCCTATACAAATGCATGCAGTTGACCCTTGAACCACACAGGTTTAAACTGCACAGGTCCACTTTGACCCAGATTTAAAGTGCAGGCCACTTACGCATAGGCCTGTACAGATCAAATCTGTGTTGTGTGAGGGTCTACTGTATTTTTTTAAACAGTTTTAAAATATTTTTTTAAATTTATTTCAGAGAGCAAGGGAGAGGGATAGAGTGATAGAAACATCAATGATGAGAATCATTAATCGGCTGCCTCCTGCAGGCCCCACCACCGGGGCATGTGTAGACTGGGAATCTAACTGTGACCTCCTGGTTCATAGGTCCATGCTTAACCACTGAGTAACACCATCCAGGATCTACTGCATTTTTAATTGGGAATCTAAATATGTGGAGGACCAACAAGTTACATGAGGATTTTTGACTGCATGGTGGGTGGTCTCTCTAACCCCTGTGTTGTTCAAAGGTCAACTGTACATGTAAATTATCTTTTTAAACAAAAATGGGATCTTACTATGATTTTACTTAAAAATATGGCATGACCATCTTTCCATGTCAGTAAAGTATATTCCTACATCATCACTGTCACCATTAATCTCTTCTTCCTGTTCGAAACTTCCTGTGCCCATGGCTTCTGGAACAGGGCATGCCTCCTGTGTCAGTGACAACTTTTTCATTCTCTCTGCCTATAATGGTGGCTCCTACCCAGGTTTACTCCTCTATCTTTACTTTTGTCGTTTCAACTTTTTTTCCAATTTGGAACCAAATTGCCAGTGAGATATTTCCACTTTACTGTCCTACTCTCACTGCAAGAAAAGTCCAAATTTATGTTCTTTATTCAAAGCAGCATCCCCTTCCAATTCACATGTTTGTTGCTGATACCATTTTTCTTCAAGGGAACTATTGCCGGAGCCACCTTTGTCCTACACTCTTTTGTTCACATCTAATTAGTTCCCAGAGCCTGTTCATTTTTTTAAAAAATATCTCATATATCTCAATATCTCCTTTCTATTCTCAGTGTACCAGCCCCAGGCCCTTGTCTTAAATGCTCCTGTCACTCAACAGCCTCCCAGTGGGCCTCTCACTCTCAGTCTCCTGTGCACTCTGGCCAGGTGACCTGTTCTTAATCACCTGTGTGGTTGCTCTGGAACCCGAAATGCCTCTTTCCCATATCCATAGCTCTCCAAGCTCACACCCACTTATATACCACCTCATATCCAACTGTTTACAAAATACCCTCCCTCCTTCAGTCAGGCCAGCCTTTTCACTGTCCGTTATGTGTAAGCTTTGTCCTTATCCCTATTACACAGGCACCTCTCCCTAGTCCCACCTGAATCCTTTCTAACCCACTAGGCCCTGCTCACATCTCACCTTTTCTTGTTACTCCAGCCCACCCAGGTCTCCCTGCTTCACTAAATTCCTCTTACACTTACAGCATGCACTGCACAGAACAAACTTCATTTGTGTCAACCCTGGATAAGACATGCAAAATATGATGGGCATTACACACTGGTTGGCTTAACCTCCTAGGGCATAGAAAGTGGATTCTATGGAAATTAGAGAAGTGGAGAGATCCAGAGAGGTCAGGGAATTGAAAGAAGGGGGTCAGGATTAGAACTGCTGGGAAACAGTCTCACCTGTGTGGGTTCCCCTCGGTCCATTTTGTCCCCTGTTCCCAGCTGCCCATATCTGTTATTTCCCTGCATAAAGATTCGGCCAAATTCATCCACCAAGCCAAGGTGATTGTAGCCAAGAGCACAGAATAGGATCTAGGGGGTAAGACAGAAAGGGGAGGTGGGCATTCAGTTCCCTCCAGAGGAACTCTGAACTCCAAAACCTCCCAGCCACTAACCTGGCTCTCTTTTGGTCGTGCCCTCTATGTCACCCATCTCTCTGGGTCCCCTGTCCCTCCCTGATCAATCATTTGATTCATGCTCATACTTCAGACCTTCAGAACCTTTCAACCCCTCAAGTCCCTCCTGTAATGATCTGCCCCATCCCTCCAGGATCCTACCTTGGCAGGTAGTGAGAGAGCAAGTGGCATCTGCTGGTCCAGGGGGTCAAAGGCTTGAAGGGTCCCAAAGAGATCACGATACACCCCTGGGGTATGCACCTCAAAATACACTCCCCCCTCATCTGGGGGGTCGGGTGCCCTCAGCTCAGCAGCTTTGGGCACCCATTTCCTAGGGATAAGGCCCCACCTGGGTGAAAACTACAAATCTGGGGAGTCTCACACCCACTAGAATTCACCAGCTATGATGTCTGGAAATCTAAACATCATCTTTTTACTAGGATGCCCTAGGGGTCCACCACAGGAGCTGGGATAATGATTGCGGGTATCTGGAAGATCTGTCCAAGGCTAGGTCCTAGAGCAAAAGGGAGGTGGTTCTTTACCCGTAATGTATAGAGTACTGCTCTGGTTGGAAGCCATGCAGGCCACACGCAGGTGAGGCAGGCAACGGGACACCTTCCTCAGGGCCAGCTGAACTGTGTAGGAGCGTGGCTGGTCTAGCTGGGTTTCATTCACTACCAAAGAGTAGATCTTTCCTTCCTCTGGAGATTGGAGGAAGCAGACAATTATGTGGGAGAAGGAACCCTCCAATATCCACATTAACTTCCCAATAGACCCCCTAAGCCAGCGGTTCTCAACCTGTCGGTCACGACCCCTTTGGGGGTCGAATGACCCTTTCACAGAGGTCTCCTAAATACATCCTGCATATCAGATATTTATATTACGATTCATAACAGTAGCAAAATTACAGTTATGAGTAGCAACGAAAATAATTTTAGGGTTGGGGGTCACCACAATGTGAGGAACTGTATTAAAGGGTCGCAGCATTAGGAAGGTTGAGAACCATTGCCCTAAGCCATACAGGATGAAACATTACTATCTTAGAGTGGGGTTTAAGAAAAAGGGCAGAGATGATAAGGACAGA
>NW_006291427.1:582044-587757 GCF_000327345.1 Myotis davidii | reverse complement strand
AGTGGTCTCATGTTTCCAAGATTCCAGTCTCTTACACCAAAAATAAATCAGGGAAGTCCTTTTCAGTGTGAGAAATGAATGGAGAGAAAACCTAGTAGATTTGGCAGAATACAGTCTGAATGTTGGTTGGGAATAATGTTTGGGGATTTAGGGCCTTACATAGCATTAAGAAGTCTGGAGTGTGGTTAGGTATAGGGAGGCAGTATAGGGTATAAAGTGAGGTGCCTGGTATGGAGGTTGGGGAGATTAGAATTTAAAGCAGGGCCCTTTGCATATATGAAATATGCAAAATCTTAGAGTAGGAGACAGACAAAAGCAGAGCTATTTGGTTTGAGATGGCATTCAGAACTCTGTGTGAGAGGCCTCCCTCCCCATCCCCTGCAGCAGGTCTTGAAGAATCTTTAGAAAACAATTTGTAAACTACTGCTCAAAGCCACACCTGTGAGGAGCAGTAGAGCCCGCTGAGTCTCCTGACCAACCAGCACAATCTGTTTGAAGCTCATGGAGTGGTGGAAAGTCATTTTGAAGACCCGCTGCCCACTAGACTGCAGATAGACCTCAACACAGTCGCAGGCCCGGCTGCTGGTTGTGCCTACCACTTCCAGCTGCTCCCGAGTGGCCAACACATAGAGGTATTTACGGTAAACTGTGTCACATCTTGGGTCGGAGGCAAACTGTAGGAAAAGACAAAGGTGTCTGGGATCTAGAGCTTGAAGTGGAATGAGGCTGGGGTAGGAGATGAGATACTTGGGTACGGAGCTAGGAAATGGGGACTTTTCCACTTCCTGGTATGGGAAGGCAGCTGTCCTGAGGAGGACACCTCAGTTCTGATGTGGGCCCTGGGGCCCTCAGTCCCTGGAGTTTGGGTGGGTTCTTAGCTGCCAAAGTTCTGCTACTCACATCCTTGGCTCCTCGACACAAAACAACATAGCGGCAGGCTCGCTTCCACTGGATCTGGCCAAGAGTGGAGGAGACCAGGGCATTTTTGAGGAAGAAGAGGGTCCCCGCATAGTCAAGAATGAAGATGTGATCCTTGGTGGGCAAGAAACGGCGGTAGCCATGGGCTAGCAGAGGGGCTACACTCTTGCTGAGACAGCGGCGGCGGCCCCCAAATGCCTGGAAATACAGGCCTTTCGTGTCTAGAGAAGGGAAGGATATGGAAGGTTCAAGGGGACATGAATCAGAGAGTGGGCAAACAAGATTTCTCAGATTTCCTGCTATTTAGCTCCTCTCCATCCCCAGGACTGGGAAACGTACCCCTTCCAAAGGACACATGTAGAGCTTAGAGGATATCCTTAATTATACCCAATGACTGAAGGTTAGTTTTCAGGGCCATAAACATGCTTCTAAATGAGCACTTCTTTGATCCAAACTTGCATAGCATTAAGGAGATTTACTCTGAAAGCTTAGGATATTTCCCAGAGTCTAAGACTTAGTCTTGGCGTGGGAGGAGGATATTTATGAGAAACAGGAGACAACAAGGGACATATAATAAATACACAGAAAAGAACCAGAGGAGTGAGGAAGAAAGAGGAGTGGAAAAGAATGATTCAGAAAGACCAGTAACTCTCCCTCACCCCTAGCTCTCGATCTGCCTCCCAGATCTCTCTTAATCTCTACCATGTGAGATGAAGTGGACAGGGACTCCCTGGAAAGGAAGGGGGCTGTAGAGCATGTTTCTCAGTCTGAGGGAGAATTTATCCCTCAGGGGACATTGGTTGTCACAACTGAGGGAGGTGCTACTGGCATCTAGTGGGTAGAGCCCACAGGTGCCGGAAGCCGGTTCAACACAGGCACTTTTAAACATTCTTTAATGCACAGGATAGTTCCCCACATCAAAGAATTATTTGGGCCCTGGCCAGTGTTGCTCAGTTGGTTGAGTGTCATCCCATGCACTCAGTCACGGTTGGATTCCAGGTCAGAGCATATGCCCAGATTGCAGGCTCAATCCACAGTGGGGGTGTGCAGGAGGCAGCCATCAATTTTTCTCTCTCCCTCTCCCATCCTCTCTTTCTAAAAAATCAATAAAAACATATTTTTTTAAAAAAAGAATTATTTGGTCCAACACCTCAGTGGTGACAAGGCTGAGAAACCCTGGTTTACAGGAGGGGAAGCTTGCGGTTTGGGGAGTAGAAGATGTCTCTGGGGTAAGATTTGGAAGAGTTTAAATATGGAAGGAGGCATGGTAGGGATACTAGTAATGGGGGCTCTGGGTGGGACATCTATCAGAAGGTGGTTCTAGAGACTTGAAGTACTCAATGGCATGTTTGAATCTAACATTTGCTTCCACAGAAAGAGGCCCTGGAAGATTGGCTGGGAATGCTGAGGTCATCAGGCAACTCTATGGAGCAGGAGAAATCCCAGAATAAGGTAGGTCAGAGGCAAAGGGAAGTGCAGGTTCTGGGGAAGGTGTACAGTTAAGAATAGCAGCTCTCTTCCAGGGACGGACTCCAGAACCCTGCTCTCGGAGGCGAGGACTGAGCTTGCGACAGATGCGTCTCCACACGCCCTCAGCATCGCACACTTCATGGAAGTAGTGGCAGGTCTGGCCGAGGGCAACTACATCTCTGACTGGGAGAAATGAGACGATATGTTCCACCTGAGGGGCAGGAGGGAGAAAGCAGGGGTCACTGGGGGCCCCTCCCAGTCCTTTATTCTTAATACTTGCCCCTCCTCATATTCACTTTTTACAGAGAGGAAGGGAGAGAGAGACACTGGGGGCCCCTCCCAGTCCTTTATTCTTAATACTTGCCCCTCCTCAAGGACTCACCAGCTCTGGGGGGAACAACTGAACAGAAATAGGGTTCCCTCTTCCTTTCTTCTCTTCACCCCCAAGCTCTGGGCCACATGAAGGGCAGCTCCGCTTCACCTACCCAAGAAAAAAGGGGAGCACAGGGGTTCCATGAGGATCATGCCTTTTTTTTTCCCTTCTCTCTGCCTGTCTTTCATTAGCTACTATTTTGGGGGTTCATAGCTCCATCTTCCAGCTCTGTGCTGTCAAATCCTCCCATCTTTCTCTCTAGATCCATGGCTCACTCCTCCCTGTCCTTGTTCCTTATTCCAATTTCTCCAAGTAACCCCTCCCCAAATCTCTTGCTGACCTCTTCTTGCCCTTCTCTTGACACTGCCCCCACCCAAGCCTCTCCTTATCCTCACAGCCCGGTGAATCTTTGCAGCTTCTGCCTCTGGCTTTTCCTCACCATCTTGACTGCCCTCTCCCTGCTCCTGTCCTCATGTCTCCAGGCCCCTTGGCACTCGTCTTGGGCCCTGTCCCTGCTGCCTTTCCCACACCATGTCCCCTGCCTGGGATGGGGGACCTCTAGGGCCCCTCTGCCTCCTAGGCCCCTCCCCCATGGAGTCTGGGGCAAACAAACCTCTCTGTGACCTCACTGTCTGGCCACTGTGACCTGTTTTCCCCAACCTTGGCAGGGATTTTCTGTCTTAGCTCCTCAGTTCTAGCAACCCAATGGCTCATGGGATATGCATTTTACAGGAGAAACACAGTGTGAACTCCTGGTAGATGATGCCTTTACTTTCAGGGAGTAGTAGGAGCTTTTTTCCACTTGAGGCCCTTTAAGCATTAACTACTATAGAGAAACACTGGTGAATTCTTCATATCTCTGCAGGCCAGGGCCTCCAGAGGATTTGTAGCTCAAAAGTATACCCACCCTCCCCCCAAAAAAAGTATAGACTCCATTTGCCAGGTGAGGGGGAGGGTGACCCTGCTAATGACCATCTTTCTCACAAAAGCATGCACCAGATGAAAGTCAGTGCAATTCACCACAGACTTTAAAGTCTCATGAAAAATACAGATCCAAAAGCAGACTGCTTTCCTGGGTCAGTAACATGACTGCATGTATGAAGGGCGGCCTATTACGGCAGAAGAAAGGGTTAGATTTACTCTGAAAGCTTAGGATATTTCCCAGAGTCTAAGACTTAGTCTAGGGGTGGGGAGTGATATTTATGAGAAATAGGAATGAGGTTGTGTCTGCACAGGTGGGACAGACCTGCACCAATAAATCCAAGCAGTCGCTGGCTCTCCCAGGGGCTCACGGGAATCCAGTCCTGGCCGGCCAGCCCTGAGCGGCTCAGGATTACAGGCTTGGTTTACTGGGCGAACAGCCTGTCACCCACCCAATCAAGCTCCCAAACTCACGGTGACTTAGGAAACAGCTTGTCTGGGTTACCTAAGATGAATTTTTTTTTTAATATATATATTTTATTGATTTCTTACAGAGAGGAAGGGAGAAGGATAGAGAGAAACATCGATCAACTGCCTCCTGCACACCCCCTACTGGGGATGTGCCCGAAACCAAAGTACATGCCCTTAACCAGAATCGAACCTGGGACCCTTCAGTCCGCAGGCCGACGCTCTACCCACTGAGCCAAGCCGGTTAGGCCTAAGATGAAATTTTAATAATTCAATCATTGTTTAGGAATGTCAGCGTCTGAGAAGTGACTTGTGAGTGGTTAGGCAACTATTAACATCCTAAGGTGGACTCCTTCGGCCCCCAAGGCATCTAAAAGGAAGTTCGGTCTCTCGGCAGACAGCAGCACAGTCAGCTTGCTCTCATTTCCGGATCCCCATTATTCACTCCACTTCACCCCAGGCGGCAAGGAGGGCGAGGACAGAAAAAGCCCACCGTCAAAGCTGACGCGGTGGGGAGCCTGGGGCTCTGGTGCCAGCTGTCGGCACGTTGCTGTTTGCTCCTGCCAGCTCATCCACTTCCCTCCGCCTCAGTTTCCACATTTGTAAAATGGAGGACTTCTGGGGGAGAGACGGCCCCTTCTAGCCTAACCCCCCGGTCCTGTCATCACAATTCCTGCCCCGGCGCGCTCCTCTGGCTGGGCGGGCAGGCCAGGCGGCAGCCCTCGAGGCTTTCCCGGCTCCTGGAACCCTCCCTCCAGGGGCTGAGCTGGGCATCTTCAATCTTCAGGCTCTGGGAAGCCGCCCCCCGGGCTCCACACAGACCGTCGCAGGGCCTCAGCCGCCCCAGCCGGAATGACGACCCTCTGCGCACGGGGCGCCCAGCACTCTCCAGTCTACCTCACGGCCTCATAGCGGCTCGCTCCGTAGCACCTACAGCTCACACGCACTACTCCTGCCCCTGAAATGCTCCTCGTCCAACCCGCCGCGCGCAACGCTCACATTTTTTTACCTCCGTTCTAAAGTTCTAGCTCACCCGCCTCCTTAGCGAAGGGACCGCCTTCTCGCCCATGCTACTGGTAGGTAGAGCCGTCCCTCAAAGAAGAGGCGGGACCAGGGTCCCTCCAGAGAATCTAATTGGCCTTCTCGACAGTCACTCGCCTGTATCTGGCTTACGATTGGTCTTCATTAGAAGAGGACTGGGGCTGGCGGTCTCTCGGCCCCTATCCCTTTTAGATGAGCGCCGGCGTCCCCGCCTCCTGGTTGAATCTGATTGGCTCTATCTCCAGCCTAAGCAGTGTGATTGGATGCGGCTGCACGGGGTGAGCCCGACTGAAGCGTCAGCCGTTGGCGAGAGTTCCATTCGAGTCCTCCTCCCTTCGCTCGCCTCACTCCAGCGCCGGAGTCTCCACCCCCCCGGCGGGTTCTGATTAGCCACTTCCGATGCTCGGGACCGCGATTGGTCCACCGGGTCTCTGGTCCCACTTCCTCCCCCTTGAAGTAACTACGGCGGCTCCAAGGAGGGGAGGGGGGGAAAGGGACGGCCGGTCCCGTCACAGGCAACGG
>NW_006291427.1:557050-582021 GCF_000327345.1 Myotis davidii | reverse complement strand
CGTTCCAGGATCTCTGGGTCTGCCGGGGAGCCGCAGTGCAGAGCGGGCCCTCGAGGAGGCTGTGGCTACCGGGACCCTGAACCTGTCCAACCGGCGCTTGAAGCACTTCCCCCGGGGTGCGGCCCGCAGCTACGACCTGTCAGACATCACCCAGGCTGGTGAGTGCACCCGGCCGAGCGCCCCGCCGGGACCCTCATTTGCATTGCCCCGCCCCCCTGCTCGCTGCTCCGAGGCCGAGGAGGCTGGCACTCCCCTCGCCCGTCCGTGTTCTCGACCCGCCGATGGGCATGAATCTGCGATCGCCCCCTCCCCGCCTTAAGAACCACCAGGCGATGCGCGCGTTTCTCGTTTTCTTGGAAAGCCCAGCGTTCCTGGCCGAATGTTGTGATCCCCTTTCCACCCCACCCCCTCCGCTTCTCTTTATTTGCATATTGGCGCACCTGTAGAATGGTCCCTCCTCTTACCTGGTTGGCTTATTGGCCTGCTTTTCTTTTCTTTTTTTTCCAACTTCAGTTCTGATCGTTCCATAAAGGAGCCCCCATGAACCCCTCTAGTGACTCCTTTCTCTTCCTCCACATCATCTGCAACTCCGTCCCCGTTCCGCCGAGATCCGAGCAGACTTAGGACCTCCTTCCCATGGATTTATTTGTCCCTAACGACGCAATGTTTCTGCTTGCTTTCTCGCAGTCCCGCCCTCTAAGGTCCCAGGCCCTCTCCACTCTTCATCCAGCCCGCCTGTGGGAAAGAAGCAAATCTTTCATCTCCCCTCTGCACCTCAATTCTTCCTCCTTATTCCTGACCCCCTTATCTGAGTCCTTCTCCTTCCTGCGTGTGTGAGGTCACTATGGAGCCCGTGACCTCACAGGGACTCTAGAATTCCCATTTCTGTTTCTGCTTTCCCCAGGGGGAGAGACTTGAGGCAATTGCTAAAAGGAAGGAAATCTTATCTCCTTGCAAGGAGTGCTGGAAACCTAGAGACTGTCTGACTATCCTTCCACTCCCCATCGCAGGATCCCTCTAATCATGCTTCCTCCACCCTGGTGTCTGTTGATGGTGGGGTTTGGGGGACTCCACTGTGACAGGTGAGTCAGGCCTCAGCTGCTCTGGAGACGACCTCGGGCTGGCAGGTGTGTGTGAGCTGGCAGCTGTGTGTGTGTGTGTGTGTGTGTGTGTGTGTGTGTGTGTGTTGGAACGAGGGAGGAGGACTGCATTCCCGAAGCCACACCCCAGCCTTGCCCAGGGTGGGACTTGGGACTGGATGAGAGTGTCCTCCTGTTGACACTGCCCCTGGACTGCATTTCTCCCCTAGCAGGTGCCTGCTCACCTGCAAGCACTCCAGTGGGCACAGACATACTCTCTTTCCCACTGTCCCGGGGAGAACCAGTTTAAACCTTTCCACCTTTCTTGGGTTGCTGGGTACACTAACTTGCCCACTTTGCAGGGAGTGAGTTCAGGGAATGGTGAGCCCCAGGAGCCGTCCTCTCTGTCTCCCCGAGTCTCCTAACCCCCAAGCTCCAGATTGACCTCAGCAGCTGTGCGACACTCAATGTCTGTTCTCTTTCCCCTCCCCCTTGCTTATTTTTTGACAAAGACCAAATGTTATTCTTTACTTCCTTAGGGCTCTGTCTCAGTGAGTGGACTCCTGGGGAAAACTACCAAGAACTCCCTGATCCTCCTAGCTCTCCCCCCTCCCAGGCTCCTCCCCCGGCATTCTGGCTCAGGGTGCAGCCAGTTCCCTTGTGAGTGAGCTTGTGTGGTGAAGCGGGGAAATCTCAGCTTCCCGAGAACCCCTCTCTGCCTGCTCTCCAGGCAGGAATTCTCAGAACTTTCAGGGCCTAGAGTCTAGGCCAGGTAGGGTCTATCTTGTTCAGAACTCTCTTTTCTGTCCCCTCTTCTCAAGCAGGGTGCCTGTAGCTTGGGGTGGAAAGGGGAAGTGACAAAAACATAGTATTGCCTATACCCTGCCCTCCACACCTCCTTGCCCTCCAACCCAGGCTAAAAGCTTCACCACTCATGCCGGAGTAAGTTTGAACTCCTCCTTTCCCAGCTCTTTCTGAAACAGTATTTTCCATGCATGTTACCTATGGCATAGGCCCCTGAGATCCCCTGAACTTCATTCCTGGTGCCTGATAGCAAGATGACTCCTGAGATGGGAGGAGGGGCCACTTTCACAAAGGAGAAGTGCAGCTCATTCTCTCACAGACCACATCCTGTGCCTTCTGTGCCCTCCCTCCTCCTGCCTGGGCTCCCTTCCGCTCCTAGCGCTTGGCCCTGCCACCTGCCTGCCCCATAATCAATTGTTCTCTCCCTTCATCCATACGTGTGTGCACACACATTTGGTGGATGCAGAGAAAGCAGGCAGGTGGAGGGTGAGAGTGGGAGGACAGCGTTTGGTCCTCCCACCCTATCTGGAACTGTCCTTTCCTGTGACAGGTCTGTGTGCACCGAGGTTGGGAGCAGAGAGAGAGAGAAAAATTCCTGGGGAATTAGGCTGTCGTCCGCTCAGGCAAACACAAGGCCCACCAGAGACAGAACCGGACAGATTCATTTCCTGTCACAAGACCCATTTCCTTGGGGGCTATATCCCAGATTCTCCTCCCCTCAGCTTTTGCTCACTCTTCCCTGGGGAAGGCCATTTAAGAAGTTCACCCAAGTATTGCTGCTCAGGACTTCCCCCAGCAGGCCCTGGGCCCCTCCCAGTACAGGCCAGCAGAAGAAACATAAACCCAGGCATAGAGGTTTAAGCAGTGAGTGTCTCCATATTGATGGGAACCCAAAATGCCTGATTCCTTGCATTGCACTGGCAGGCCACCACTTGAGTTAAAGTGGCAGTAAAAGACTCTGCCCTCCTTCCCATCCTCTCCACTAGTCGCTGTGTTCAAGACACAGGCAAAGGGGGTGGTTGCATGAAGTCTGGGCAATAAGAGAGGAAGCAGAAGAAGGCTGGCAGGGCTATCAGAGGGTGGGAATGAGTGAGCCCCGAAGAACGTGCGTCTGGACGGAAGGGACCAGAGGACTCCAGCTCCCACCGCCAGCTTGGCTGATTGCCCTTCCTGGTCCTCGGGAGTCTGTGGCTTCATAGATCCTTGGGCCTGGTTTGCTGCTCCCAGGGGCTGGTGAGAAACCGTTGTCCAGAGTTGGGAGCCTTCATTCTAGAGCCAGGCTGTAATGACCCTTGGTTTTTCCCCGGACTGAACACAAGTTGAGGTTGGGAGTTAGGACCCCTGATGAAGGATGGGCTTTCTCAGTGGTCTCTCCCAGAGATTGTCCATATTCGTATCTTGAGCCTCCCAGTTCATCACACTGATATTTTCTTTGGAGTACTAGCACTCCGCTGTGATCTTTGCCTTCCACCTCTCCTGGCATCACAGAGCAACAGGAAACCACAAGAGTTATAGAATCCAGCCACCATTCCAGTATAACCCTTCATTGTTTGTTTGAAAACAGCATCCATGGCTTGTCCCCACACCCCTAGTCTGAGTTTCTCTGGTCCAGTGACCCTAAGGCCTTTGCCTTCCCTTTGCCATTCTGGCTGTTCTTGGAATGTGCTCCAGTTTGCAGAAGGCTTTGTTCTCTCTCCAGGTAGCCCAGGTTTATAGGCCCGATTCTTCAGGTCTTTTGGGAAGGTAGAGGGCCGGGCATCTGGCTCTGGAGAAGTTCAAGGTCCCCCTGTCCAGGCTGGGCCTCTCCACAGCTCTCCAACACTTGTTTCCCCTAGACCTGTCCCGGAACCGGTTCCCCGAGGTGCCAGAGGCAGCGTGCCAGCTGGTGTCCCTGGAGGGCCTGAGCCTCTACCACAATTGCCTGAGATGCCTGAACCCAGCTTTGGGGAATCTCACAGCCCTCACCTACCTCAACCTCAGGTAAGGAGGCAGCGCCAGGGGCGGGTGCAGCTTATCCTTCTCAGCCCCAAGCACCAGTGTACAGTACCCTGGGTGACCCTCCTGGTGACCTTTAGAGGAGGGCCACACTGGGATGCTCTGCCTGGGGAGTGAACCCACTGCCTTTCTTCCTTCCACAGCCGAAACCAGCTGTCATCGCTGCCGTCCTACATCTGCCAGCTGCCCCTGCGGGTCCTCATTGTCAGCAACAACAAACTGGGAGCCCTGCCTCCCGACATCAGCACCTTGGGAAGCCTTCGGCAGCTTGTGAGAATGGGGAGCAGGGCGAGAAGAGGGACTGTAGAGCCAGGCACCAGGGACCTTTTTGGGGGGGAGAAGTTAAGGAAAGGCAGGATGTGCCCTAGGGGTGAGGCCCAGACTAAAGGAGGTGACCAGAGACAGGAGACAGCTCCTGGTCTTGTGGCTTCTTCCTAGTTTTTTCCTCATTCCAGGATGTGAGCAGCAATGAGTTGCAGTCCCTCCCCACAGAGCTGTGCAGCCTCCCTTCCTTGCGGGATCTCAATGTTCGGAGGAACCAGCTCAGCACCCTGCCTGATGGTAAGGAAATGAAGAATTGGAGGGGGTGGGGGGCGGCAGAGAAAGAGAGAGACAGACAGAAGTTAGAGAAAAGTTAGAGAAAGGGAATCTTCCACAGAAAAATAATGCTTAGTTGACCAGGGTTTTGCATTGTATTAAACAAACTAGATTATTTTATTTGTTCTTGACCAGCATCCCTCTGAAGCTGGCAAGACATGGATTATTTGCTCTGTTTTACAAATGTGGGAAAAGATGCAGCAAGGGGAGTAGGTGAGTGCATTGGTACCCTGTAGAACAGAGGTCCTCAAACTTTTTAAACACGGGGCCAGTTCACTGTCCCTCAGACATTCCACACATGCGCACTGAGGGCCCGGGATGAGTTGGCTGCTAAGCAGGACAGGCAGTGGCGGCAAAAACACTGGGCGGGCCGGATAAATGTTTTTGGCGGGCCACATGTGGCCCGCGGCCGCCGGCCGTAGTTTGAGGACCCCTGCTGTAGAATCTCAAGGTCAGAAGGGCCTTTAAGGTTATCCTGTGTCACCACTCACCCCAGTGGGAGTTCTCAAACACCTGAGTCAGATGATGCCCTGCACCTCCTCCCCAGAGAGTCTGAATCAGTGGGGCCACATGCTGGGGCCCAAGCAGCTCCATTTTAATGAGCTAATTGTGATGCACCCCACATTTGATAGCTTCTGCTCCAAAGCAGCCACACCTTCTTTTATTCAGCCAGCATTGTTTTGTATACGTGTTCCCTGTGCTTTACGTGGGGACCAGATAAATGTGAGTGATGTCACTAAATCTGGGGCCATTTCTTAAAATGTAATGGCTTAATTAAATCCTAATTTAATGGGAGAGAAGCAGGAGGAAATTCTAGAACATGATACTTAGAGAGCTACAGGAGCTACACAGGGAGGCACTGGCTCTACTAGGGAACTTGAGGAAGGTTTTGCTCCAGAGGTGCAGTAGGAATTGACCATTGAAGGAGAGTTCTCCACCCTCTGCAGTCTCAGCAGAGGGAACCCCATGTGCAAAGCATGTGGGTGGGAGTAAACCTGGCCCAGCATGGATGCGGTTAGAAAGTGCTCGGCAGAAAGGACCTGTGCCATGCTGACCTTGGTTTTGAAGAACAAAAGACAGGAGTCAAGTGGTCATCCATTTCCTCTGGGCTACCCCTCACTGCTATGCTGGCCCTCTTCTAAGTCAGTAGGGGTTCAAATAAGCTCTATCTGGGCCATAAAAGAGACCCCAGCAAAATGTCCTGGGGCACAGAGGAAGGAGCAATGGATTCCAAACTAATGTTGGAAAGATTGCATGGAGAAGGTGATGAGCTGAACCCTGAAAGATGTGTGGACAGAACAGTGGCATTCTCCTAGTTGAGCAAGACAGCATGTGGAAAGGCCCAGAAGTCAAGGGGCTGGAGGGTTATCTGGTGCGGTATGAGGATGGGCAGTGAGATGGGAAACATGGGCTGAGCCAGATCAGACAAAGGTACCCCTATCTGAGGGCAAGCACAGTCTCACCAGGGGGCAGGGCTTGGCTAGTGAAGTGCAGGTGGGATTGCAGCCCCTTCTGCCCGGATACCTTTGTGTGGGGCACAGTTCACTTACCCTCAACAAGCCCAGCTGAAAGTCATGGAAAGTTTTTGAGCAACACGGTATCAACGTTGGTCTGATTTGGGGCTTGTGATGGTCACTTGAGAAAGAAGGAGTGGTTGGAGTGGGGAGTGGGCAGGGAGGGGAAATGGAGGAAGCACCTGGGATGGGCCTGAGCTGTAGTTGATGGGGGAGGGAGGCATGAAGGTGGGCCATATTTGAGCAGGAAGAGGAACAGGGAGACTGTTCTTAGATAGTGCCCTCAGCCAGCCAGGCCACAGCAGAGAGTAGAGGAAGTGAGCCCTTGGGCCTACTCCTGACTCTATCTTCACCCACCCTCAGAGCTGGGGGACCTTCCTCTTGTCCGCCTGGATTTTTCCTGTAACCGCATCTCCCGCATCCCGGTCTCCTTCTGCCGCCTCAGGCACCTGCAGGTCATTCTTCTGGACAGCAACCCCTTGCAAAGCCCGCCTGCCCAGGTAAGAGATGGGCCTGGGGCGGACATTGGAGACAGGGTTGAGATTGGGCGGGAGTGTGGGTGGGTCCCTTTGGTAGCCAAGTAGGAACTGGAATGCCCCCTGCTTTTCCCTAACTCCTTTCGTGCTCATCTTCACACTCAGATCTGCCTGAAGGGGAAACTTCACATCTTCAAGTACTTGTCAACAGAGGCTGGGCGGCGTGGAGGCGCTACACTGGGGGACCTGGCCCCTTCCCGCCCCCCGAGTTTTAGCCCCTGGTAAATAAGGGTGGGGAAGGAAGCCTGGATCCCTAATATCCCTTCCTGGCACCAGTGTCCCCATGGTTTCCAGAGGGAGGATGGGCAGGGGGTTGCTGCCCAGTATAGGACTGACCAGCTCTTCCTGGCTGGCCCCAGCCCAGCTGAGGACTTATTTCCGGGACGTCGGTACGATGGCGGGCTGGACTCAGGCTTCCACAGTGTTGACAGTGGCAGCAAGAGGTGGTCTGGAAATGAGGTAAGTGCCTCCTTTCCAAGGGACATTGGTGATCTCAGTCCTGGAGGAGAACCTCTGAGCCAGGACCCTTTGCCTTTTACCTCTAAATCTCAGAGTGACAGATGGCGGCTGGAGCTGTCTTCTTCCTTCCCTTGCCCAAGTATCCTGGGGAATGGCTGGCTTAGCAGCGGACCCCAAGGCCCTGAACCCATGAGTCCCCAGCTGTCTTTCATCTCTGCATTTCTGTATTTACAGTCAACTGATGACTTTTCGGAGTTGTCGTTCCGGATATCGGAGCTGGCCCGGGAGCCTCGGGGGCCCAGGGAGCGGAAGGAGGATGGCTGTGGTGAGTGGTGGTGTCGGGGGCCCTGGGACTGAGGGGAATGGACAAGCCTGCAGGCCCCCATCTGCTTGCTGACGTGTCCTGCCTCTCCAGCTGATGGAGACCCTGAGCAGATTGACTTCATCGACAGCCACGTGCCTGGGGAGGATGAAGAGCGAGGTGCTGCCAAGGTGAGGGGCAACACTCCATCCATGCTTTTGTTCCGGCCCTCCGGTCCAGTTTAAGAACCCATTGTGGCTCTCAAGTCAAAAAGTTTGCCCACCCCTGGGCTAGCCCTTGTCCACTGTCCATCTGCTGTGAGAGGAGAGCTGGAGGGGGGCCAGTGCAGGCTTGGAGATCAGGTCTCCCTCAGTTCCTCCTTCTGTTCTTTCTTCAGGAGCAGCAGCCACCAGAATTAAGCCCTGTAGCAGGGGAAAAGGAGAGGGCACCAAGCAGCAGGTACCAGAGCCACGTGAGCTGGCACCTCCTTTCTTTGCTCAGTCTCCTTGCACCATCTCTCTTACCTGACCTCCTCTACCCCTCATCCTGCCTTTGCCCCTTCAGGCGGGAGGAACTGCCTGGAGAGGAACGGCGCCGCCCAGACACTTTGCAGCTGTGGCAGGAGCGTGAGCGGAGGCAGCAGCAGCAGCAACAACAGAGTGGAGCATGTGCGGCCCTCAGGAAGGACAGGTGTGGGCACAGGAGCTACTGGCAGGTGGTGGGCCCTGGAAATGAGCGGAAACGAGCCCTCCTGAGCTACTCTGCCCCTCAGGGTTGGCAGCCCCCTGCCTAACACTGCTGACCCACATCTCTTCCTTCACTTTCTAGTTTTCTGAAGCTGGGGGTCAGGGCTCCTGGTGGAGGTGCTACAGCCTTGTCTACTCAGGCCACTTACAAGTATGTGTCCTCCCAGACTGCACCTCCCTGAGCCCTCTCCTTGCACTCCTTCCCCCTGACCATCCCTTCTAATTCCCATTCTGTCTCCTCAGCGGCATGCCCAAGTCCAGTGCCACCCAACCGGGAGCTTCAGGGGGACAGGGAGCTCCTGTCTCAGCCCCCACCTCTCAGGAGTCCCTTCCTATAGGTGGACCAGGTGTGACAGGGGCTTGGGGAAGAGGGTGGGGGCTTGTGTGTGTGAGGGGTAGCCTGAGGGAAGAGTGGGACACCGAGGGGATGTCTCTCACCTGCCCCTGTCCCCTGCCTCTGTTCCCCAGTGACAGCACCTGCTCCTCGGCCGCTCGGCTCCATCCAGAGACCAAATAGCTTCCTCTTCCGTTCTTCCTCTCAGAGTGGCTCAGGTGGGTCTCCCCTCCCCAGTCCTAACCCAGTGCTAATGCAGCACTAACCCCCAGGCTGCAGTCACCCGCTGGTCTGGGAGTTCTCTGGTCAATTGTCTCTTTGTGTTGAAAATCCCACCAACACAGAGACAGGAGCTGTGTGTGCCAGACACTGTAATCCAGCTACAAAGTTACAGTGGTAGTGGAGACAGCCCCACACCCTCCTTTTCTCCAGGTCCTTCCTCACCAGACTCTGTCTTGAGACCTCGGCGATCCCCCCAGCTTCTGGACGAGAAGGAGCTGATGGCTCAGTTGCGCCAGGTAAGAGAGGTGGGATCTGCATGAGTGGGGCCTGGGCTCAGCATGGCACCTCCTGGTTTCCTGGCCTCCCTCAATGTCCTCTTTGTCCACCTTGGTGCTTTGGCTGAGGACAGGAGATGCAGGCTGGAGCTCCCTGCTGACTCTGACGTTCTCATCCCCCCCTCCTCCTCCTTTCCCTGCCTTTCAGGTCCTTGAGTCGCGGCTGCAGCGGCCCCTACCTGAGGACCTGGCGGAAGCTCTGGCCAACGGCGTCATCCTCTGTCAGCTGGCCAACCAGCTGAGGCCCCGCTCTGTGCCCTTCATTCATGTGCCGTCACCTGCTGTGGTTAGTTGGGGCCCAGGGTGGGAAGTAGGGAAGGGGACAGGGGACTCCTGTGGCCCCTCCCTTAATCTCTTATCTTTTTTCCTTTCTCACACATCTCCAGCCAAAACTCAGTACCCTCAAGTCTCGGAAGAATGTGGAGAGTTTCTTAGAAGCCTGTCGAAAAATGGGGGTGCCTGAGGTATGGAGGGTTGATCTCAGAATCCTGGGGCTGGTCTACTATAAAGAGTGGTGGCATTCTGGGCTTAGTTGAACCCTTTGCATGGATGACAGGGCTCCGTTCACAGGGAGCATGTGGTCCCCAGAAGGAAGTCCCTGTCCTGCATGTCTCCCTTCCCTGCATGCCTCTTCCCTGCACTCTGCATGTTGGCACGGCTCTGGCCCTGGCATGTGAGGGCAGGGGGTGGAAAGAATTGTCTTGCTGCTGCTGATGATGTCTGCCCTTTGTCCTTGTCCATCTGTCCTACTCTCCCTTCCCAGGCTGACCTGTGCTCGCCCTCGGATCTCCTCCAGGGCACCGCCCAGGGGCTGTGGACCACCCTGGAGGCCGTGAAGCGGGTGGGGGGCAGGGCCCCCCCACCACTCTGGCCTCCCTCTGGTCTGGGCGGCTTCATCCTCTTCTACGTGGTCCTCATGCTGCTGCTCTATGTCGTCTACACTCAACTCCTGGGTTCCTAGGACCTGAAGTCACCCCTCCCCTCACCACCTTGCCCTATTTCTATTTATAAGACTCCTGTGCAACCCCCATGCCCACCAGTGGTGCCTTCAGCCCCTACCAAAGACACTAGTGAACCCTCCTCCCTTCACAAACACTGACCTCAGAGGCCCCCCTCTGGTACCCCCAGATCCTGGGCACCCAGCCTCTGGCCCCTCCCATCTCAGTGCTGATGGTGCCTTCATGCCTTCTCCCACCCAGCCCTGCCCTCTGCTCCCCCAGAGGGGGTGGATCTTAACCTTCCCACTTTCACTCTCTCTCCACCCCCTACTCCCCACCCCCAATATTGGGGGCTAAATTATCTATATTTTGTAGAGAGAACTCTATATTTGTAGGAGATGCAAGGCCCAGTCTGGGTCCCCATCTCATGTATAAATTGTACAGACTGTGGCTGCCTGTGTGTGTGTGTGTTTGCGTCTGCTCCTACTGTGGCCAGGCCCAGTCCTGGCAGTACCCATTGGGCTCTATGTGCCAGCCTGTCTACTCCAGCATTTTCCTCTGGAAATGACAGGTCTTTCCTCCCCTATGAGCCGTGGCCCCTGTGTCATCTCCCTTCTGATATCTGCTGGCAGCTTCTTTGCATCTCATTTGTCCCAAACCATGTCCAGGGTGCCCCTGACCTCACCTACATTTTTAAGGGCCATCCTGTCAGCTTCCTTTGACCAGGTTCCTTTAGGGTGTCTCCCCCCTGCCCTCTGCCAAGGGCTGGGAAGCCCAGAGGAAAAGATACACGGGGATTTCATCTGGGCCCCTCCCCCCAGGAGTCCCTGTGCCAGCCCCACCACATCCTGGAAGAGGAGGGGGCCCCAGGAAGGGGCCTCCCCTACATCGCTGCTGTCGTCCACGCACTGCTGGAGCAGTCTTAGGGTTTGAGGTAGGGGCACAGGGCCACCACCGGCCTGGGATCCCGGAAGAGAAGACAGCCACGCCTGGGCCCTGCTCTAGCGAGGACTGGGGAGGGCGCCTCGCCGGCCCTGTTCCTCGGGCACCCTGTTGGGTTGGAAGCCGGCCTGCCCGGCCGGGCGCCTGGATTCCTCTGAGTGTGACTGAGGGTCTGGGATGGAAGATGGGGCATCGGATGTTGTGTCAAGTGCAATAAAGAAGCTGGAAGGTCTCTAAGTTGCCGCTAGTCTCTGTGTCTCGGCGAAGGAAAGTGGTGAAAGCAATGCATTGTGGGAAAGGGGGTCTAAAGCGGCCTGTGCTCAGCGCTGCCCTGGGAAGCAGGCCGGGCTGCGCAACCCCCGCCCCCGCCAACAGGGGTCGCCCCGGGACCCAGCGGGAGCGCGTGCCACGTGGCCGGAAACGCACTGCGTGTTGGCGTCGCTGCGAGGCCGGGTGAGGTGGGTGCGGTGGGCGAGGTGGGCGGGCAGCCTGGACTTCACCGGGACAGACAGGGTGGTGCCCACCACGGAGGGAGGCTGAGACCGAGTGGGCGCCACGGAGGGCGAGGCAGACGGGGTGGGAGGCCGGGCAGCGAGGGGCCGGGCACAGAGGTGCGGCCCTGCCCTTCCCTCCCCCAGACGCGGCATGCTGCCCTGGCCCCTTCCACGGTGGGACGCCAGCGAGGAGCAGGCGCCGGAGGAACAGGGCCCCTCACCGTTCGGTGACCCTGGCAAGGTTCGGAACTCTGGAGGGAAAGCCCTGGGGGAGCCAGGTGCCCCCCCACAGGACAGGTGAGGGGCGCGGCACGTGGGAGGCGCTTGCGGGAAGTCTGCGTGGGCTGAAGGGTCCCGCGGGTGCAGACTCTCATGGTCCGTGCGAACAGTGGTTATGTTCGGCCTCCCGCACCGGGCACCTTTGACCTGGCCGTGGGAGTGTTCAGACTCGGAGGGGAAGGCGGGAAGCTCTGACTGGGGCGTCTCAGGGCCTTTCCACCTCCAGCCCCCAGTTCCGGGCCCCAAGGCCTTCCTGGACCCGGAGAGGACAGTGGCAGGCCCCGCCCCGTGCAGGCCTGGTAGCCCAGCAGCACCCGGGACCCCCAGGTAAGTGCTGGGCCTTGCCCCGTCTACTCCTCAGTACCCTTTTACCCACTCCTGAGCCTGTTTTAATCTCAAGTCACCCCCCCCCCAGTTCCCCTTTTTCCCCAGATGGCCTGGGGGGTGGCCCCTTCGAGAATGACCCTGCTGGCACCATGGGACCCCAACTATGAGGCTAAAGCTGGTTCTCAGCCGGTGTGGGTGAGTAGGGGGTGCCTATGGCTCTGGTCTCTGGGTGGGGCAAGGATACTCCAGTGATCTTTCCTGACCCTCCACAGGGACCCAGCTGTGCTTCCGGTGCCTCTTTCTCAAGCCGGACTTTGTGTCATCCTTCCTTCTGGCCGCTGTACGAGGCAGCCTCAGGTAGGGACCGCAGACCCCTGACTTCTGCAACAGTACATCGGAATGGCGAGCAGGCACCCAGGGATGCAGGTAACTTCCCTTGGTCCCCTCAGACTCAGGACTAATGCTTTGTGAGCTCTGTAGGGAACCCGTGCCGAGGTCCCTGGGATGGGAAACCCAGCCTGTCACCCCAACAGCTTTTCTCCCTAGGATTCCCGGTGATGTGCTGTGAAGATGTCTTTCTTTCAGACCCTCTCCTGCCCCCTGGGCAGCGTGTTCCCTTGTACCTGCCTGAAGCCCCTCAGCAGGTGGGTACTTTCCTGCCCTGGCCTTTTCTCAGCCTCCCTGCAGGGCTTGGGAGGAGACACTTCCCTCTCTTCTCTCCTCAGGTGATGGGCTCTCTGAAGCTGCTGCTCCCGCCCCCTATCATGTCCCCCCGGGTGTGCCCCACCCGGTCCCCTGGCTGCTGCACCACCTGGCTCAGTGGGCCTGAGCTGATCGCCCTCACTGGCCTCCTGCAGATGAGCCAGGGGGAGCCAAGACCTAGCTCCATGGGTTCCTCGGCAGCTCCCACCCCCCCTTCTGATCCCCTAGACCCTGTTTCTGATCACGCAGGCCCCAGTGGTTCTCACTGCACTGACCCATCTCTCCGACAGACCCCAGAAACCAATTGTCCATAGCACCTCTGGGGGCATCATGGGTCCTCTACTCTCTCGGGCGGTTCTGTTGACAATAAATGTGTTCGTTTGCAAACAGGCTCCTTGTGGTAAGTAGCAGAATGGGGCATTCAGGCAGGGATAGGGGTCTTTTCCTCCATGGCAGCTTTGGCTGTCCTCCCCTAAAAGTCTTGTTACTCATTGGCCACCCCCTACAGTGGGGTGAGGGAATACATGGGCCTAAGACCTTTTCAGGCTGACCAAGAAAGGCACCTTTAATGAGGGGCCGCACAGCACAGTTCCCCAGACTGAGTATATAAGAAACAAGGATTCCATCAGCTCTGCCAGGCCCAGGAAAGGGAGGATTGTGTAAGCATGTGGCTGACATTGGAAGAGGCAATTTAGGGAGTAAGGGGGTGGCACATCACTTTTGGGGGACACCAAAGGAAAGATACCTGGTGCTTTTCATCCTTCTTGCGCTGAGGTCCCAGAAGTTTATCCTTAGAGCTGAGGGTTAGTTCTTTGGTTTGTTGGAGACACAGGCAGGCACTGTAGGTGTGTGTCGGGGGGACAGGGAAAGGTACTCGTGGGAGTCCTCATCAGAGGAAGGGTGGCAGCCACGGTTCCCCCAAGACTCTGAACTGATGCTGCATAACTTCGCAGGGAAACAGGATCAGAGCTTTGGCTGAGAAAGCCCAGAAATTTGTAGGATTTTTTTTGGAGGGAGGATGGTGATCTAGAATTTTCCCCCTTAAAAGAATCCAACTTCTTGGGGAACTTCCTCCTGAAGACTTCCCACTGCTGGAAGGGGCAGAGAGGGCAGGGGGCCCGAGGGGCAGCTCAGCGCCTCTGTAGGTCACCCGTCCTAGGGGGTGTCTGTGCCTTAGAACCCCTCAGTTGTGGGAAACACATTCTAACTTTGCCATTTTCTCTCCCTCATCTCACTTTCCATCTGTCAGATAGACCTGGCAGACGCTCACCCTTGCCTCCAGAGTTGGTTCTGGGACTTGATTTGGGGTAGCTGTGGGGGCAGTGTGTGATAGTCTTGGGGGCATTGCCTCATGTTTCCAGAGGGATCAGGTCCAGGTCAACTAGCTGAGGTGACTGGCTGAGGGGGTCCCGCATGGCAGTGTCCATTTCTAAGTAGTCTGGGGCCATGTACTCAGTGCACACATACTCCTGGGCTAGTTGGACTGGGCTGATACCCTCCAGCTCTCCAGCTCTCCCCAATGCTGGGATGGGGGCCTTGGAGCCTGTGCCCTGGCTCCCTGGCCCTGGCTTGTAGGAAAAGGGGCAGGGAGCTTGGGGAAGAGGACCTGGTGGAAAATAGCTCATGGGCACTTAGTGCCCTCCCAATCCTAGAGCAACTGGTGGAGAGCAGCGTTGGCAGCAGAAGGAAGGTGAGGGGGGAGGTGCTATCATAAAGTAGCCACCCCCACCCCTCATAGGCTCCCATTGACTCATAGTCACTCCCAGCTCCCTTGGGTATGTGGCTCCCTCCCCTATCTAACCCTCCGGGTATGGGGTATGAGGCTGATGCCCCCAGCATCCCAGGGTCTGGAGGGTGGCTTGCTTGCTCCTCTCACCCAGGCACCTGCTACAGCTCAGGCCCCTTGATTGGGCCCAGGTGACTCAGATCTCATGAGGGTGGGGGCAGAGGTCTGGAGGCGCTCATCAGAGGATCCCTTGGCAGTGGCTTAGTCCTACCACTGGCACCAGCGTCCCTAAGTCGCTTCATGGCGGCCAGGACAGTCTCATGAATGCTTCAGGCACCATGACATCTATTGTTTGTAGCCACAGCACCCACGTGGCTGAGTTTCAGGAAGGAGGCGTCTGCATGGCCACAGCAGCACACACTGAGCAGGGACAGGAGCAGGAACCCCAGGTAACAATGCCAGGGTGTCCTTGGAACCTCTGCCCTTGGGCTTCTGCAGCAGGCTCAGTACCCCTAAACCCAGGCACAGGTAGGTGGTAGACACTGGCCTAGGCCTCGTGTCCACCTCAGCCCCTTGGGCCACAGTGTCACTGGCCAGACATCCTGAAATGAAGTGAGGATTCATGTCCTGGGATCCTCATGGGAACTGGAACCTTGGAAGGACAATTGGATGATCGCGGGGTGGGGGGTGGGGTGGGGGGGGTGGAGTGTGTTGGAGTCACTGTGCTCAGAGAACTGATAAAGTGTAAACGCTTAATATTTGAAATTGATTTCGGTGACCTAGAGCAGGGAGAGGCTAGGGATAGACCAAATCCACGACTATCCGACCCTGGCCCCCATATTCTCTCCGCCCACCCCGAACTTGGGCCTCACTGCGGTGGCTGCAGGCACCTCGAGGAAGGTGCCCTATCACACCTGCTGCTCCGCCGCGCTCTCCCCACCACGCCCAGGCTGCGGTCACATGTGCGGAGGATAATCAGGCGGCCCTGGTGCACGCACCCGCCAGGCTCACGCTGATTTTGGGCGGTGCTCCACCGGCAAACGTCTCGTTTCGGTAACACTGGAGTCTTGGCGGCTCTGCCCGGGGCAGGAGACACAGCGGTGCTGGGACTTCTGCTTCCGCGTCAGGCTGCGACGCCGCGGTGGACTCAGATGCTCAGATGCACGGCGAGCGACTTGGACTCTGTCCCCGTGGGGTGGCCGCCTCCGAGATTCCTTACGGCCACAGGCAGTAAAGTGGCCGGCGGAGGGGGTGAGACGGCCGAGGAAAGGCCATAGTGGGTAGAGGTGGCTGCTACGTCTTGATGCCCAGTGTCTCTCTCCAGCTCCCAACTTAAAGCTTATGGCCGGGTTCCTGCCCAATGACTAGGACACCCTGGTCTCGGGAGAGGACTCAGATGAGGCTCCCCGCGCCACCTCTCCTCCCCCCCTCTCCACCAACAGCTCATCACTCCCCACCCCGGGAGCTGGACGCCAGCCCAGTGGTGGAAGTGGAGTTCCAGTCGGGACAATCTCCACCCCACCCGCTCGGACTGGGCTCTGGCAGGCGTCCGGAGCGTGGGGGCATCTCCATGGATTCGCGCTGGCTGCTGAGAAAGTGACCAGGTGAGGCGAATGTGAACGCAGCATGGAACTGTCAGCAGCGATTGTGCTGGCTGCGCGATCCGCAGTCCTGAATCACCTGCAGTGGAGCCCCGCCACCCTTACAGCAGCACCCTCTTCTGGTTCTAGCCGTCCAATAATCCTTCCCACTCAGGACTGGTTTTGTACTCTTCCTTCCCAGGTAATTCTAGGAACCAGACCACCTAGCACTGGGTTGTGCTTTCAAGGAGCTGGAGGTTCTCTGTGGATTTGGGGTGATAGGTGTCTTGGGATAAGTAAACTTGGAGATTGGCCCCAACCCACCAGAATCCAGGTCAAGAGACCATGGAAGGGGGTTCCATGGAGGAAAAGGCGGTCTCAGGGGCATTTCCATCATGCTGCCCCATCACTTCAGCCCCTTCTCCCCACCACAGTCCAAAAATGCCACCACGGGCCAGCTGAAATCTCTGACCACAGTAGAGGCTCTCTGGTGGTCAAAGGCCCTCTGCCCTTTGTTTCCTGAGAGGTTTGGGATGGGGTTGGAATTCAGACATTTAATTTTTTAATTGATTTTAGAGAAAGGGAGAAAAACGATTTGTTGTTCCACTTATTCATGCATTCATTGGTTGATTCTTATATGTACCCTGACTGGGGATCAAACCCGAAACCTGGGAGTATCAGAGGGTGCTCTAACCAACTGAGCTACCAGGCCAGGACTGGAATTCAAACATTTTTACAACTCCTCATCTTCCATGGACCAACTATCTTGGGGAAAGATGGCACTGGTCAGTGCACACTCTACAGGACAAACCAGCAGTTGACACCAATGGGGGCCTTAGAAGACCTCATGATATCACTCTCATGGAAAGTAAGATACCTAAAGCGAAGAGCTGAGGGGAAGGGAGAAGAAGAGGGCAAGTGTAGCCTCCATTAAAGATGGTGTTTGGGGAGGAGCACAGTCAAGAAAAGCTGTAACAAGAGTACTGAGCAAGGGAACCTGATTTTTTTTTTCTGACTAGTCCAAGGGCCAGGACAGCCTGAGCAGGGAGAGTAGAGCTTTTCCATGTCCCAGGCCTGGAAAAGGGCTGGAGTACTGGAGGAGCCAAAGGTGCAGGATGCATGGGAGCTGGCTGGTACCTTAAACACCTTTTAAGGATGATACTGGGAGTGGGATACAGGACCAACCAGCATCCTGAGGGTGGGTATCCAGCCAACAGGCAGGTGTGCCCAGGCCCACTTCCAAGTGCCCCTCCCCCCTCAGCAAAGCCCCATCAATACGCAGGAGAGGTGCTGGCAGCGCAGGTTGTGCACAGGGAGAGGCAGGTGTGTGGGTAAGTCGCCACCAAAACAGTATGTTCAAGGCCACAGTCCCTAGGGTGGCCTTCATCTATGTACCAGATGCCAATGTGCAAAGTGGCAGGGACAAAAAAGCCATCTGCAGGCCCCTCCCTTTCCCAGCCTGGGTGCTGCCTTGAAGAGGAGGGCACCCATGGGCCTACCTGCTGTGCCCCTGGCCTGGAGCCTTTCCCACAGGTTTGACTTGAAACTACCCATAGGAGAGTCTCGTCGTACCTACTCCTTTCCACTCCCCATCACCCAAGCCACCTTGCAACACCCCCGTCCTGGGAGATCACAGCTGCTGTCAGAGAGCAGCTCTAGATCACCTTAAATGGTGGGTAAAGATAAAGCAGGAAGCAGCAGGGATCTCAGTGCCTGGGTTCTGGGCAAGTAGTGGTGGTAGATGGGTTGATTATCAATGCCAGGTGATTTAGCCTGCTGGGTACAGAAAGAGCCTGGAGTCAAATTGGCCTAATCAGTTGTCCTAGCAACACTGCCCTTGTCCTTACCCAGACAAGATTTATTCTAGCCTGTTGCCCTGGTAACTTGAGTTGCTCCCCTGGGACAGGAAATGGCAGAACCTCAGCTCTGCTGGGTGAGAACACTTCTCCCAACCACAGGGGTCCACCTGTGCATCCCCCTCTGCCAGGTGCAGGACAGCCATGGGATCGTGGGATGGGATTTCCACATTCTGAGTCCCTCCAGCCCCAGTGTGTGTGCACTGGGGTTCAGATTTGCAACTACCAGGCAGGGCCATGCAGGATTGCCCCAGGGGTTAGGGCAGGACAAACACAGCTCAGTCATTTAGACATTTTCTATCAGGTGAGGGATTTTTCCATTCTTTGCCACTCACCTGGGGAGAGGAAGTCAAGCTGCCAAGAGAGGCAACTGCAGTCCTAGTCTTGGCTTGTGCCTGGGGAACTCTTGACTTTTCTGCCCTGGGGTCTGAGGCTGACCCAGTATAAGTTCTGACTGGTCAACCAGCTCTGGCCAGTGAGCTGGCTGGAGTCCTTACTGGACAGAGTGACTAGGAGGCAGGGAGAAGGTACTGCAGGGAAGTCCTGGGCCCAGGCACCATGCAGTAAGGAGATCCCTGGGGAACAGCAGGCGTGTGACTGCAACATGCAGTAAGAATCACTGCAGCTCTTGGTTCTTTAAATCTCACCTCCAAACCTCAGTATTTTTGCTTAGGAAAGGAGGGGAGCTGGGGGAAAATAAGAAAGGCTCCTTTCCCTATTACACGGCAACAGACACCAGCTTTCCCGCCGCCATTCCCTGGCTCTAAGCAAAGGGAATGCTAAAGAGACAAGAGGAAGGGCAGAGAGATACCAAGGGTGACAGAAAAATACTAAAAGGAAACAGACAGAACATGATAAATCCAGGGGGAAAGTATGGTGGTCCACCCTGGGAGATCCCACCAGGAGATGGAAGGAGGGGAGGCTGGGAGAATGAAAACAGACACAAGACAGGATTGTGGGAAGGTTGGGAAGCCATCCTGGCTGGGCAAATGGCAGCAGCTGGAGGTATTTTCAGAAAAATCTTCCAAGTAAATAAAGTGATAACCCAATCCCTGTTTCTTCTTGCTGTTACACTGTTAAAGGTAACTGGGTAGAAAAACCCAGAGAAATCCCAAGAACGAACAGCTAAAGGGCCAAGAGTTTCTGGGCAACCTGGAAAAGGGAGGAACCTCTTCTGACAGCAAGGATGCGTGCTGTGCCTCCCTCCGTCAGGGGAGGTGTTTAACCCAAGCGGTCTGTCTTGTCAACACACACACAGACACCAAGGCTGTTGCCACACCCCCTCAGGGGAAACAGTCTGGGGAGGGGCTGAGAACGCACCTGGGAGTGGTTGACAGCCACCAGCCCTTCTCCTGCCTTGCCCCCTCCCATGGCTAACACGGGACTCCAGTTCAGACAGGAGCTGGCTCTGTGGGCAAGGAGTCCTGTCCTGGGCCAACTATCCTTGGCCCACAGCAGGCAGCATCGCAGGCGACATTAACACCAACCCAGGCAGTCATGTTGAGTGATGTGAGGGCACTCAAGCTGGCCCCAAACAAGACCGAGTGCCATTTTCTTTTTCTTTCAAATGCAGTTCTTTTCCAACATTGCCTATTAACAGCTTTGGTGCAGAGATTTGGGGGCCAGGGAGGTACATGGGAAAAAGAAAGGAAAAAGTAGCCAATTACACAAAGCCTTTCCCTGGAAAAGCCCAGGCTCTGGGGTGCTCAGAACATGTGGCTGCCCTCCCCCTACACGCTGGAGCTCTGGCTTTGCTGGTTGAGGCACAGATGGGGATACATCCCATTCCCCATGTACAAGAGCTTTCTGGGAGAGGGAGAATGGCTGCTTGTATCTCTATCTCTCTTTCTCTCTGTGTATATATATAATAGGCTATATTAGAAAATTCTCTCTATATAAATATAAAACATTGGTATCCAAACACCACAACTAACTAAAGTGCTTGACAGGAGTTGGACATTGTCTAAGTATGTAGGTAAAACTAGTCATTCTGAGTGTCCAGGATGAGGGAGAGAGCTGGGGAAGCAAAAACCATGGAGAAAAGGGTGTGCTGGCCCAAGCCAGGGCACAAGGGCACTCTGGTCCCCCCGCGCCTTCTCAGCCCGTCTGGTCACTATCCCCCGTCAACACTGCACCTCAGCCCACCTTTACTGCACTCTTCCCACTGTGCTTCTGTCCATGAGAACAGTGCTGGAAAGCTGGAAGGGTTCCCCCAGGGCAACCTGGTCAGCCTTTGCCCACAGCTTCCTCTGCCCACGGGGTTGGGGACAAAGGGAGCACTGTGTATGCTGAGGGCAGGAGAGGAGGGGGGTTACTTGTCATTGTAATTAATAATTTGAGAAATAAAACACTATTGCTCCTCTAAGCCAGGCCCTGCCTTCTCTCCTGGGCCTCCTACCTGGGCGGGGGCTGGAAGGAAGAAGGGAGGAAGCTGCCCTTTTATATGCAAGCTCCAAGCAAAGCATTAGCACCTCCATCTCCAAGACCCCTACCCTGCACAACAAGGCCCACTCTGGTCCCAGACCCACAGAAATGCCACAGGCAAGTGGTCACCAGAGCTGCAGGGAGTAGAAGGGCCCCAGAGAGCAGGGAAGAGGCCCCTCCACTCCCAGGACACAGTGCTACAAGAAAGGGTTGGTGGTGGGAGGTTTGGAGGCAAATGGGCTTGATGAAGATCCAGTCTGGAAAGAAATAACAACAACAACAAATTGTTAGATTAAAGAAGAAAAGCTGGAGGCCACAGAAGAAATGCAGTGCAGGCTTCCTTTCTCCCTTAACGTGACTGCGCTGAGGAGAGTGGGAACTCGAAGGAGCTAAGAGCCAAGTGGAGGGGGTAGGTGTTGGGGGAGATGACAGGGCAGAGAAGAACTGAGGCCCATCAACTACCCCCCTCATCCCTGGCTTGGACAAGGCAGAACTTCATGAGGAAGGGGTCTAAGTTCCACCCCACATCACCCTCTTCTAGAAGGATTCTGTCCCCAAGACCCGGAGTGAGCGGCCATGCCCCACACCATGGACTGGGCACTCACCATGAAGGGATTGGTGGAGATGCCCCCTGGCTGGCTGAGTGGCCTCTGCTCCAGCTTGGCTGGTCCCAAGTCACTGAAGGAAGATCCTGGGAAGCAAGAGCAAGAACTCAGCCGACATGAGCCCTGGCCCTCATGCCGGTGCTGACCTGCTCGGTCTCCCTCCCTGCAGGGCAGGCACAGCTCTCTCCCAGGTGCGCAGTGAGAGGGGGCCTTGCTAAAGACAGGAATAAACGTATGGAGCAGTCAGAGTACACAGTCAGGTCTGGTGCTGCCCTGATTCCTCCCCTATGGTCCCAAATGGAATTAGCTTGCACGTCTGGCTCCCTAATATACCTGCGGGCGCGTGTAACACATGTGCATACACATTTGCACGCGTGCGTACACACACACACAGTCGCTGGGGGTGGGCAATGGGGGGTGAGGAAGGAGGGTGAGGTCTGAATCCTTTACCATTCTGGTGCTGAGGCATCGAGGTCTGCAGGGGGAACATCGGTGGTGGGAAGGTGGTGGCAAAGGCCCCGGTGGGTGGCACTGTCTGGGAGAAGCCAGGTCCAGCACTGCTCATCCCAAAGCCAGGTCCTGTGGAGTGAGGGACATGAGGCTCAGGTGAAGGTCTGGAACACAGGCCGGAGAACAGTTCTTCCTGAATCCTTCCAAAATGGGAAAACAGAATGGAGCTTTTCCCTAACCAGAGGGACCCAGCACAAGTACCCTGAATGAGCCAGAGAACTCTTCAGCTTCCATGCAAGATATCAAACCTGCCTCTTCCTGCCCACATGGCTTGTGGCATGGAGAACATGAACACGACACAGAACTGGGGGCAGCTGTAGGCTACCTATTAAACTGCATAAATAAAAAGCTAATTATCGGCCCTTTCTGTGCCTCAGTTATCTCATTTCTAAAATGGAGCAGTACCTATCTCCTGGGGCCACTGTGAAATGAAGTAACAGATGTAAGCACTTAGCACTGGGCCAGCCTGCCACAGCACTGGAAGCTGCTATTCTTCTCTCTTCATGCCTCAAGATTTTTGAGAACAAACAAAGGGATGGTAGTGCATGAAGAAAGAAAACAGAGGCTGAGGAGGGGCAGGGTGAGAGGAGACCATACCACCCTGGCTGCTGAGGGCAGGGAACAGGGTCCTGATTTCAGGTGGCTCGCCTTCAGACACAGAGGGCTGGAGAAAGAGGAATCACTGCCATTGTCAGCCAACACTGAAACAGCCTTAGAACTGACGCAGGTAAACAGCAGTCTAGTCTCTAATTCTGAAATTCTGATCTGTAGCCTGGGTGCCTCTACTTTTTGCCCACTAAGATGGGTCTGGCCTGGACTGGGGCAGGGTGCTCAGGGGGACTAGTTTGGGAAACCACAACTGCCAGCTGAGGCTGCCTGCTGCTCCTCCTGACAGTGTGCAAGGAGGGGGGAGGGGAGAGAAATTGGTGCTGTGAGATACAGGGACAGGGAACAGTCTGGAAGGCTTACCTGTGGCCAAGCCATTGGGCTGGAATGGGTTTGTGGAAGGCAGCTGAGGGTGAGCAGCAGGTGCTGTGAAAGGGTTGGTGAAGGCTGCTCAGGGTGGAATGGGGTAGAGATGAGAAAAAAAGATCATTATTTTTTTCCCCCATTTGCTTAATATTGTGATAACTGAGCATTCCTCTAACTCTTCTCTCCATTCCACACACCCCTGTCCAGAGTTCTCAATTCCCTCTAGGACTTGGATCCCCTCCCTGGGTCTTCACAGGCAAGACTCACCTCCAAAGGCAAGCCCTGTGCTGCCACCTCCGCCAGTTGTGGCCGACTGGAGTGTGGGGACCTGGCTGGTCATCCCAAAGATGCTGCAATGCGGGGAGAGAGGTCAGCATACATAGCTTCCAGGACCAAGGCGATAGGTTGGGCAAGGGACTAGGACAGTGGTTCTCAACCTTCTGGCCCTTTAAGTACAGTTCCTCATGTTGTAACCCAACCATAAAATTATTTTCATTGCTACTTCTTAACTGTAATGTTGCTACTGTTATGAATCGTAATGTACATATCTGATATGCAGGATGGTCTTAGGTGACCCCTGTGAAAGGTCGTTCGGCCGCCAAAGGGGTCGTGACCCACAGGTTGAGAACCGCTGGACTAGGAGATGGCACACCCAGTACTGCCAGAGAGGAGGAGCTGAGTGGGCTGGGAAAAGCAAGGCCAGGGTTACTTGGCCCACTCTCCTGCCCTAAGGCAAACCCATGTCTGTGCCTACCTGCTAGGGATACCTCCAGCTGATGCCCGAGGTCCCAGGAGGCCGCCCATATCTGTGAGGCTGTTGGGCTGACTGGCAGGTGCAAGAGAGGCGGCACCAAATGGAGTCACCTGGCTGCTCCCTGGTAAGTCATAGGAAATAAAACAGGGAGTGTTGGGCTGGAGACAAGATGGAAAGGGCAGGAGAAGATGGGATTCAGTGGAGGAGTGGAGTGATCACACGAGAGGCACCACCTGGGTTCTCTGAGCCATCCCAGTCCTCCCACGATCACCCAGTTCAGGAGGACTTGTCTCCCACTGAGAATTCCAGGCCATGTGATACCGGGCTCTCAATCTTCCTAGTGCTCAGAGCCGCCACCGCTGAGAGAAAAGCAGCTTTCTCCTAGCGCGGGAGGGATGGTGACTTGACTTACACTTTCCATTTTTCCCCTCAAGAGACTGTAATTTACTCAAACCAGCATTTCCACTTATGGATAAATCTTATGAAGGGCAGGTAGAGAGGGTGGGGGAAGAGCTATGAAAGGTCCAAGGACACTTGGGAGAATCTCATGAGATGGCACTGGAGGTGATGAGCATAAATCTTCAGCCATCAGCACTCCCATTGGAGCCACTTCTTTTTTTGGGAAGCCACCCTGATGCTATGAGCTGAGATTAGGGCTTAGAGACACTGCTCACTTGGGCAGAGCCAACTGCAGGGTTCTCCTGCCCTCCCTGGGGTTCACATCTAAAAAGAAAAGGCAGAGGACAAGCTCCACATGGGAGTTTTACAAAACAGCCTGCAGAGCAAGAGTCCTGGAAATCCCACAGGAAGAGACCTAAGGCCCTGTCATTTTCTGAAAGCCTCTTTATCTATGTGTCTACATATCATCTGTCAACCATTCTGGGCTGTTGTGAGTGTATAACAAGGCTACAAATGAAAAAAGTTTTATTTTTATGAGTGCTGGAAGACTCATTCCTGAAGGGATAGTATCTGCAAAGTGTCTTTATTGGTTAGAGCATGGTCCCCAAACACCAAGGGCTCGATTCCCTAAGGCAAACCCATGTTGGGGCACATACAGGAATCAATCAATGAATGTGCAGATGGGTGAAGCAACAACTGGATGTCTCTCTCTCTCTCAAATAAAAAAACAAACAAACAATGACTATTTGAATAGGTAAAGTAAGAAGAACTGGATTCTACTTGTGGCTGTACCACTTGCTACCATTGTGATTATAGCGAACTATTTCATTCTCCATTTTTTTCTCACCATCTCACAGGGTAGCTGTAAAGACACTCTAAGTGTTTTAAAATCTAAAATATAACACAAATGTGAGGTATTATAACATATGATTTAAGAAATGATCTGTAGGGTCAGAGAAGCAAGACAGAGTCTTAAAGGAAACATACAATGGCTGGCTCCGAACAGGAACACAAGTGAAGAAGACCCTCCCTAGACCCTCAGCTCCAGCCTTTTTACATGCTCTGCCTCTGCCTTGAACTAGAGGCCCTACCCATGACCTTGGCCTGCCAACTCCTACTCACCCTTTGGGCTTAACAATACCATGTCTTTAGCCTTTCCTGATGCACTAATGTGAATTCGATCCTGATTTTCCTCAGAGCACCTTGTTCTTTTCCTTCAGAGCACTTGACATATTTACAGTAATAAATAAAAATACTACTAGATCAATTCCACTGCCAGGAATTTTCTTACAGATATAACTTGCACGCGCAAACATGACATACAGGGTTAACTGCAGCACTGTTTAACAGCAAAAGACTGAATCATCCTAAATATTCATCAACAGGGGACTGATTAAATAAATTATGATATATACATATAAAAAATGAGGAAGCTGTTAATGTATGGATAGAAAAAGATCTAATAAAGTTTAAAAAATCAAGGTGCACAACAGTATATATATTATGCCATAAAATCTGTAAAAAAAAAAAAAAAAACAAGA
>NW_006291427.1:547631-556961 GCF_000327345.1 Myotis davidii | reverse complement strand
AGAGAGAGAGAGAGAGAGAGAAGCAGGACAGTAAAAAATGAGTAAATGAAGGCCATCTGCTCCTCTTTCCAGAGAGATGGCCGTGGAGAGGAGTTGTGACAAGAGACTAGCATGGGTAAGGCTGTGGAAACATTCTGTAGAATGGGAAACTTTAAGCATATTCTGGGGTAAAGGGAATATGCCAGCAAAGGGAAACGAAATAGAAGTGTTATTCAGATAAAGCTGATGTGACCAAGCCCTGCAGAAAGTGGGAAACGGTGAGAGGGATCCTTCACAATGGAAGATACTTTTCCTCTCAGAGACAAGAGGAAAAAGAAGGGAAAGGGAAAGATAAAGAAAGGATACAAGGAAGGAAATGGCAAAGCCAAGCTGGTTCTTCAATCTGTGTTGCTCCCTGGCTCCTTCAAACCTCATCCTGTTTTCTTGTCAATCAAGTTTTGTTTTTTTTCTGAATGCCCAGAACTGTAACTTAAATATCCATGCTTTTTCTTTTCTAAAGGTTTAGCTGTATTCCTCCAAAACCTTGTTTAAGGGTATCTTCACTGTACTAGGCATGAGCTTAACTGATGGTGACCAGGCTCTAACTTGGAGAAGCTGAGAATCCAGCAGGTAAGACAGGTGCCCAGTGCCTGCCTACTGCAAGGTTCCAAAGATGGGCTGCATCCGGGGTGCCAGCGCTTAAAAGACAGTCCTCTCCTGGGCGCTCTTCTTCCCCAACCCCTGGACTTCCTACAGGAACAAGTGCGAGGCTATAATGCCACTGCACATTCTTGGGCTTCAATCCTCTCCACTCCACAGGCCTGAAGAAGGCTGGAAAACCAGCAGGGTGGTGCTGGACCTTCTGATTTTCCAGCCCCAGGTCCTTCCCTTGCCTGATTGACTCAGGGTACATGGAATTTCTGAGCGAACACAGCTCCCTTAGATCAGACTCTTCAGTCCTGCTCTGGGCCTTCATGTCAGGGAACTCCCCTCAGTGAGGACCAGGTCCTCTGTCCTCCCAGGCTGGGAGAAGGGCTGTGGTTCCATCTGCAAGCAGTGTTGTGTGTCTCCTGGTGGACAGCAGAGGGCAGAACTGGCCCTTACTTGAAGTGAACACCTTAAAAAGAGCACATTCTCAGAAAGGAGGCCACAGCTAGAGTATCTGTGCTTGGATTTGCTTCTAACATACTTCCAGAGCCTCACTTCTGGAGCTGTATTTGTACACGTCTTATAGCAGTTTCAGGGGAAAACTGCAGTTTTAGAAAGCTCCCCTCTCCATACTCCCTCTTAGAAATATAAAAATACAAGGCTTGTCAGAAGAAATACCCACCTCTCCCCAACATCTTCCTACTTCATACCCAATAGTTGTTTTTAAAATTGATTTCAGAGAGGCAGAGAGAGAGAGAGAGAGAGAGAGAGAGAGAGAGAGAGAAACATCAATGATGAGAGAGAATCATCGGTTGGGGGCTTCCTACATGCCCCCTAATGGGGATAGAGCCTGCAACCTGGGCATGTGCCCTTGACCAGAATCGAACCCGGGACTCTTCAGCTCACAGGCCAACGCTCTATCCACTGAACCAAACCAGCTAGGGCCCAATAGTTCTTTTAAAAATATTTTTTTATTGATTTCAGAGAGGAAGGGAGATGGAGAAAGAGATTGATACATCAATGATGAGAGAGAATCATTGATTGGCTGCTTCTTGCTCACCCCCTACTGGGGAATCAAGCCCGAATGGGACATGTGCCCTGACTGGGAATCAAACCTTAACCTAGCTTCCTGGTTCATAGGTTGACACTCAACTACTGAGACACACCAGCTGGGCCCAATAGTTCTTTTATATCACACTCACAGAAGCAACCTCATGATCATGATGTGGTACAATGTGAATGGAATCTGCCACTTATCAGCTATTCAATTTTGGCCAAGTCACTGATCAAGTTGAGCCAGTTTTCTCGCCTGCAAAATGGGGAATCTTTCATTCCTCCTGGAGATAATCCGAGGATGCTTCTGGCAATGACAAGAGCCTCAAAAATGCTGGTTGGCTCTGGATATGGCTGCAGACTCTGCATTTTGAGATGATCAGACACTGAACAAAAGTTTCATCCCCATTTCAGCCAGGAATGGTTCCAGGGCTAATGCCTTCTTTTTCTCCTTTAAAATATTTAAAACAATCAACTGTGCTAGGAATGCATTTCTGAACAGACCAATTTATAATAACCTTGTATTGACTATTTCCTTTAGAGCTCCAATTCCCAAGAACATTTTCCTTTTGCTAACCTGAATACTCCTGTACCAATTTACATTCTTACCAACAGCTCACAAAAGGGCCCATTTGCCTGGCTGGTGTGGCTCAGTGGTTGAGTGTCGGCCTATGAACCAACCAGGAGGTCATGGTTTGATTCCCAGACATGGCACATGCCCCAGTTGTGGACTTGACCCCCAACAGGGAATGTGCAGGAGACAGCCGATCAATGATTCTCTCTTATTATTAAAGTTTCTATTCCTTTCTCCCTCTCCTTCCTCTCTCTGAAATCAATTTTTTAAAGAAAGGGCCCATTTCCCCACAAAATATTGGCCATTATCAATCTTTAAAATTTTTGCTAATATAATGTCAAAAATGAATATTTTATTCTAATTTGCATCTGATTAGTTAGGTCAAAGACATTTTCATATTTTTTCTGGGTATTATCTGCTTATATCCTTTGTCCATTATCCTATTCTTTTTTTTTTTTTTAAATATATTTTATTGATTTTTTACAGAGAGGAAGGGAGAGAGATAGAGAGTTAGAAACATCGATGAGAGAGAAACATCGATCAGCTGCCTCCTGCACATCTCCTACTGGGGATGTGCCCGCAACCCAGGTACATGCCCTTGACCGGAATCGAACCTGGGACCCCCCCAGTCCGCAGGCCGACGCTCTATCCACTGAGCCAAACCGGTTTCGGCCATTATCCTATTCTTTTTTATTTATAGGTGTTTTATAAAACACATTATGGCTATTAGCTTTTTGTCTATCTCCCAGGTTGTAAGTATCTCCTCCCTGTTCCATGCCTTTAAGTTTTATTTAGGACATCTTTTATCATATAAAATGTGACCTGTGTAATTTCTATTTGTTAGTATTTATGGAGATTTTGTTGCCCCCTATAAATATCCCAAATTGTAAAATGGTTCTATGTTTGCAAATACTATATATTCTGCCTTTTGTTTACAAAATTCTATTTATATTTATTAGGTCAAACTTGTTAAAGTGTTACTCAAATGGCTGGCTTCCTTCCTTAACTGTCTACTTTACCTATTAATTTGTGAGAGTCTATTATAGCCTCCCTCTCTGTTGGTTTATTAAATTTTAATTATCTAATAGTTATTGCTTTATGAATTTCAAGGTTACCCTATCAGTTAAACTTACTTTTTAAACTTTTATCAATATAAAAATGTCTCTTCTTGTCCCATTCAAAAGTATGAAAATAAAATAAAAACAAAAGCAAGTAGCCAGTTCAGTGTCACAGTGGGAAGGCTGTGGGCAGACCAAGAGTCAGGAAGCCTGGGCCCAGGGTCAAGGTCTGCCATTCTGTGGGTTGCACGAATAGGGAAACTATTGAACTGTCTCATCTGGAGAATGGCTAACTTTGAAGAGTTCCTTCCAGACCTAGAAATTCTAGGATCAGAGGACCTGAGGTGAGCTCCTAACTTGGGTGCCTATAGGGTAGGCAGGATAACTTACCAAAGCTGTAACTTCCAGTCAGCATCCCACTGGCTAGCAATGAGGGTTTAGGAGGGAAACGGCAGGAAGGTGGAAGAAAGAAAAAGAGCGTAAGTCACTGGTTTTCCTCAGACATCTGCTCTTTACAGCACTTCAGCTGCCCTCCCGCATCCAAGGATGTCAAAAGGGAGTCCACTCTGTAGACTCGAGGCCTGGGCACTTAGGGAGAAGCTGAATGCTGCAATGGTTCTCAACCTTCCTAATGCCGCAACCCTTTAATACAGTTCCTCACGTGGTGGTGACCCCCAACCATAAAACTATTTTCGTTGCTACTTCATAACTCTAATTTTGCTACTGTTATGAATAGTAATGTAAATATCTGATATGCAGGATATATTTTCAGGGGTCGCGACCCACAGGTTGAGAACCGCTGGCAATCTTTAGACTCTCTTTCAATTGTATAACATAAACTACACAACATGGAGTTTACAGGCCTCTGCTCTAAGAGGAATGGGTGAGGACTCAATCCCCAGTAGGGGGTGTGTAGGAGGCAGCTGATCAATGATTTTCATCATTGATGTTTCTCTCTCTCTCCCTCTTCCTTCCTCTCTGAATAAAAAATAAATAAAAATAGAACAATGGAGCCCCCTCTTCATCACAAAAATCATCTCATCAGAATCCTCTCAGCCTTTCCTAGAGCTTCTCTTTTATCCTTTGCACAATTCTTTAGGCTGGTGCAGATGTGAATGAAAGGTGATATATGGATGTGAACAGCTGGATGCAGCTGGGAGAAAGGAAACCACCGGTGAGGCAGAGTTTACCTGTGGCTGTTGGCTGGGCCTGAAACGGGGTTTGGCGAGCCAGAGGAATGCTTCCAAATGCAGAAGAGCTGGGGCTACTGCCAAAGGCATCGAAGTTGGCAAAGCCCCCATGGGAAGGTGTCTGGCCTATAGGTTAAGGGAATGCAAAAGTTATATAGATAAAATGTATATCAATATACAGTAATATACACTAACTAGAATAATGGAATAATAATAGAATAATGTACACTAATTCTAAAGGCCTTCAAAGGCCACCCGATGGGGCATCTGCCTTTCCACAGGATCCTTTTCAGAGGGAGATGCAGGGGCTTTTGGCAGAGAGCTAGACACAGGTTGGGGAAAGGGGATCTCAGAGGCTCTAAGTTCACTCCCATCACCTTTTTATCCTTTTTCCATGAGGCATTAACATTTTTGTCAGGGTCTAGTTTGAGCAGAATCATGTGGGGAAAATTATTTTCTGGGGGAGAAAGGGGCTTGAAAAGCAAAAAGGGAAACTAGATACCGCCTTATTCAACTCTATTATTGGCTATTGCTGATCTTTGGGAAGACGTTAGGGTATATGGAACACGATAATCCCCCTGCTCCCATTTTAATAGAGTGAAAGTAATAAAAAGTCTATTTCCAGTGTTCTAAAAGAACATGCCAGGAGCCCCAATTCCCAAACATAATCCCTGGTACCCCTCTGACCCCAACCCTCCCAGCCTTGAGGCTTCGGAATTACCATCACGTTTGTTCATGTGAAGACAGCTAGGGCCAAGTAGAACCTGGTCCCCCCAGGGAAGTGAATTTTTTGTGTTAAGGGTACATATGTTGTAGTAAGGTTCTTATCCCAAGTCCCACTTACCCCCAAAGGCTGGGAATGCAGCAAATGATGGTACACTCTGGGGAGCAGCAAAGGGGTCTCCACCAATGTCAGCCAGCAGGTCAGTACTGGCTTTCTTGACCGAGGAGTGGGGAGGTGGCTGAGTACTCCGGGACTGAGATATCCGAGCCTGAGACTGGCTAACAGACTTGGATAAGACATTACATATAGCACTTGGAATCCCAGAAATGCCAGCCCCTGCAGGGCTCCCCAGGCGACCCCCAGATAGGCAAGTAGAGAGAGAGGAGAGCAAGAAACTGCTCTCAACTGAGAGGACTCCTGGGCAGAAACTGCCTTAGCTTCTCTCATACCTAATTCCTCTGTCTTCTCAGTACACCAGCTCCCAGAACCACACACTTTAGAGCATACTAGCCACGGTAACTCTGAAATATACAGGGATATTGCCCAACAGTGCCCCTGGAGCTATTACCTCCTCATCTTTCCCAGGTGCTTGAAGCAGAGTCCCGGCCCCTTCTGTGTTTCCTTGGAGGAATGGTCAGGTTTGGAGTTCATACTCTGACTTCCCTAAATACCACTTCCTGTTGGTTTTTTCTTCCAAAAGATATGAGTCCAAGGTGACAGATGCAAGACATAGGTAACAGCAGGGCTGAGAACCAACTCACAGCTCCTGAACTGTTGTCTACTAAGTCCAGGAGATTTAGGAAACTGATACTCCTGTCTCCCAAATTCCAAAGTAATCGTGAAGGGCAGATCTGAGAGTTACCTGGCTAGAGGTGGAGGCATCAGCTGAAAGAGATGACACAGGATCCCCCAGAAGTGTACGCAGAGGCTTCCCTTCCGGGATGGAGCCCTGGATAGGGGTGGAGGCACTGCCTTTGGTGTAAGTGGGCCCCTTGACTTGATCTGGGGGGACATACCTTCAAGAAAGAATATTAGGTTGAAAGGAGAGGGGTAAACCTTGGACCACGCTCACCTTAGGTGCTTGGAAAAACACAGGTTATAGCAGCCAAAATCCTTTTTCATTTTCTAATTTTCTTTTTTGAACTAAAAGGAATTTAGCAACAAAGCAAAATTCTGCCTATCTTGAGATTCCCCTTTACTGTCAGATGCTAATTTTTTTTCTGCAGGACGTTCAGTTTCCTCTGGCTTACGCCTATTATTTCTTCCTCTTTCTGACGTCAAACCATCTGGGTTTCAAGTATAACATCTGCAATAATGCTGATGAATAGGTGATCCTATTTTCCAGCTTCCTACTCAAGGTCCCTCCTTTTATTTCTGGGTATTTCTTCAGATTCTCAGTCTCATAGTAAAACTTTCTGCCACCTCATCTTCTAAGAGCTCAAAACCTCTCCTGCCAGGTCCTGTTACTTTTTATAAAATCCCTCTCACTACAGTGTGTTTGGTCTCTATTCTGGAAGAATATTCTTTCTTGTGAGGACACCCCCAGGAAGGAATCCAAAGTGCTGCTTTATCTACCACACCAATCTCCTTGCATTCTCTTTTCAACCCTATAGTTACTCCCAACATTCTCATGCCCAAAAATCAAACAATAAGAAGTGACACCTCGGGAAAGAAAAGGTAGGGGAGAACAGAGACGTTTTCCTCTTCCAGAAAACAACAAACATACAAATCATGAAAGAAATGATGGGCTAAAAGCAAAAAATTATATAGGACATATATAAAATCAGGTGAGCTATAAAAACTGACCCCCACTCCCACAGGCCTAGCTCCCTCTCCAGTTAGTCTACCATCTTCCCAAAAGAGGGGACATCAAAGCTGCAAGGTTAGTGACCAAGAACAAGTTATCTTTCCATGTAGCTTTATTATTTTGAAGGCAGAATTAAGCCCTAACCAAATCTGAGTGAAACAGACTCAACCCAAGTTTAGCTTTTGAGAGAAGCCCCAATTCAACTCTAGAATCTGGACTATCAGATGAAGTATGTATTGGACACATGTATTCATATCAATCTCTTTCTTCCTCCTTACCATCTCTTCTTCTCATATTTTTCCTGGAGAAACTCCTTCACTTTCTGAGGATCCCTGGAATCTGGTATTAAAGATGTCCGAGCATCAAAGAGACCCAGCCAAATTTTCCTGCAAACCTAAAGGAATGGAGTTAGGTGACAGAGGAGTTGGGGCAGAAAGCATGAAAGGGGAATGATACCACTTCCAGTTTATTCATCAATAAATATCTACTGAGCATGGACACAGTGTGAAGACATGATGCCCTGTCACAGAGCTGTCATCTAATGGGGAGGTCATGCTTTAAATTAAAAAAAAAAACAAACTTATAATTATATACTGAGACAAATATTATAAAAGAAACTAGAGGCCCGGTGCATGAGATATGTGTACTGGGGAGGGGGGTGTCCTTCAGCCTGGCCTGTGCCCTCTCACAGTCCAGGACCCCTCACTCCTTATCACCCGCCTCCGATGCTGTGCTCGCCAGCTGTGAGCCTGGATTCTGTTCTGGCTGAGTGGTGCTCCCCCTGTGGGAGTGCACTGACCATCAGGGAGCAGCTCCTGCATTGAGCGTCTGCCCCTGGTGGTCAGTGCACGTCATAGCGACTGGTTGTTCTGCAGTTCGGTCGATTTGCATATTACGCTTTTATTATATAGGAGGATTAGAGGGCCATGAGAATTATGGGAACTAAATTTGGATGGGGGTGAGGTCAGGGGCAATTTTCAGAGCTGTGGTTTCTAGAACACCCTCCAGAGGCCCTTGTTTGCACCCTGCAAGTAAGCCAATCAGTTGTAAGCTAGGTGTCCTGCTAACACCAAGAATGGCATCTTCCTACCAGCAGATTTAGCTGAGGAAGGGGTTTAACTCACTTTCAAGTAAATGACATAGACTTAAACCTGGGTTGCTAAGGCTCAAGTCAGCTCTAGGGGATCTTAATGAGAGGGGCAGGCCCAGTCAACTCTAAATGCTCATCAAGGTGAAACTCTAACCATTTTTCCCTCAAGTGCCCAAGGACAACCTTCTGCAGAGATTTTGCTTCTTTCCTTGATTCCTCCAACAAGAGGCCTATAAACCACAATTTGCATAACTGAGATCTGTAAATATACATAAGGCAAGATATCTTATATTCTAAAAAATAAGAGAAACGACTAGAAAAAAACTGAAGGGTTTTTCTATAATCTTAAGACAAAGCTCTCCAGCAGATAGGGCAACTATTAGCCTATAATACTCCATCAGTGGCTGCTCACCTCGTTTCCACGGGATTGCAGGAATACTACTTCAGGCTCAGTGAAAGTTGTCATGGAGATGGATTTGACTCGATGAGGGGGGTTCAGGCCTCTCCTGTGGGAGAGAAATAGAAAGAAAGTGAAGTATAATGCAGTTAGCATTGCAGGTCTGTTTATGGGAGGGGACGAAGGGAGAAAGGATAAAACAACACATAAAGCTATGTGTTAGCCTAGTGTTAGCCTCAAGTAGAACTTCCTTCCTGAGCTACTTCCTAATTCAAAGAAAGAAAGGAAGCAAGAATGTTTTGGAGGCTTCTAATAAGAGACAAGGACGACAGAGTGAGAAAGGCAGAGACTGCCCCTCCGGAGACCTCCTCTATCTTGGCTCAGACCTCCAACAGTTCAGTGTTCAGCTGAGGGGGTACTTCTGGGAACTCAGATGTGCAACCACTTCCCATTTCCTGTTTTATCATTGTTTGAGACCTACAGCACATCCTCAAGGTCCCAGAGCCCATATATTTCTTAAGAACAAGGGAAGACAAAAATAAAGACCCATGATAATTCCTGATTAACACTAAAAAGATAAGATTTAAAGACAAAAAACAGAGTCCCCTAGGCTAGCTGCTGCTCCTCGTGTCTATACAGAAGTTTGGCATGGTTTGGCATGGTAGTAGGAATAGAGAGGGTCCCTCTCTTTCAGGAAGAAATCTCTGGGAAAAGAAATATTCTGGATTTTCTCATTTCTAGATCTTTCAATGAAGCAGGAGGAAATCAGGTTCAACAATGAGATATGAGATTGGCATGTGAATGCTTTTG
>NW_006291427.1:536872-547606 GCF_000327345.1 Myotis davidii | reverse complement strand
CTGCCTCCAGTAATGGGAAACTTGAGGCTAGGCCAAGCAGGTTCCTTATGCCTTAAGCTTGACTCTGGTCTAGACCTACTACCCTCATCAGATTAAAACATAACTGGCTAAACCAAAACAAATAAACTAGACCCTGGGATCAGGAATGAAAGACCACAGGCACATTCAGGAAAGACAGTCCAAATGATGAGAAATCTTCAAACTTTTACTCTCCTGGAAAAAGTGAGTGGATCAAGATGTGAAAATAAAAGCACTGTAACTCTAGAATAGGGTCCTGGTTGATGCCCTCAGGAAAGCAAAGGGAGAAGGAAGAGATAACAAAATTTACCAAATGAAAATCCTAGAAAAAGGTGGGGACAACACAGTCACGCTTACAGGTGCACACACAGAATAAAGGTGCTCCTGCCGAGGCTGGAAGAACGGCAGCGTTTGGGTTAGTGTAAGTGAAGATGGTGGGGGCAGGGAGGGAGGACAGATGACACAGTACAGAGTGAACAGGAAAGGGCAGGCTCCTTTTGGATGCTAAATTTCTGATTGCGGATTCTAACAAAGGACAGGACATTGGAGGCTACAATGGAGGCTACAACTGAGGGCACTTCCAATTCTTCTGCTGCTAGATTTTCAGTAGAGTCTGAAAATACTCCTTTAAAAAACAAGCAATATCAATGAGGAAAGATAATAGCAGGGAGAACCAGAAGCCAGGCTTTGTTACTACATGTCAAACAATAGCTCTTAAACTTGATCTGCCCTGAAGACTCTCTTCTGATCACATTTCAGAGATATTCCAGTTTTCTCTCCTGAAGCCTCTCTTACTAATGGTTTTGTTTTGTTTCGTTTTGAAGTCCACACAGCCTACTTCTATATTCCTTCCCTTGCCCTTTCTCACCTTAACAACTAGTCCCTTCCCTCTCAGAATACCAAACCTTTCTGAGGTCTAGCCAGAGCAGACCTCTCTGACCTGATGATCATGGTCCTCTTCTTCACCTCCCACTAACAAATATTTACTTTGCCGAAACACAAGGCATTGTGATAGGCACTTTGAGGGATACAAAAATTATAGACCCCAGTCCTCAATAGCTGGACTGCTGGCTTATAGGAAGGAACCAAGGAGCCTGGACAAGAGTACTTCTCAACGCAGTAGGGTGTAATATAGGCACACAGCTGGATCAGGGAGAATTAGCACGATGATGCAGTAGTGGAGGAAGGATGATAAATGGTATCAGGGGAAAAGTAAAAATATATTATGTTTACACTTGAAAAACAGATTCTAAGCCTATCACACAAAGGTCACTGACATTTCCGGAAAGAAGAATCAGGAACTGTTAGCAAAGTATAAACAGGGAGGTGTGCTTTCTTATAGGGGGAGGGGAAGGGACTTGACCCATGTATCAATCTAGAGGAGATGCTTAGAACAACAAAACTTTCTTTAAGCCCTGACCGGTTTGGCTCAGTGGATAGAGCGTCGGCCTGCAGACTCAAGGGTCCAGGGTTCGATTTCAGTCAAGGGCATGTACCTTGGTTTTGGGCACATCCCCAGTAGGGGGTGTGCAGGAGGCAGCTGATTGATGTTTCTCTCTCATGGATGTTTCTAACTCTCTATCCTTCTCCCTTCCTCTCTGTAAAAAAATCAATAAAATATATTAAAAAAAAACTTTGTTTAAAAACATTTTTTTTGATTGATTTCAGATAGGAAGATGGAGAGATAGAAACATCAATGATGAGAGAGATTCATTGATTAGCTGCCTTTTGCCCACCCTCATTGGGGATTGAACCTGTAACTTGGGCATGTTGCCCTGCCCCATGCCCTGACTGGGAAATCTAACTGTGACCTCCTAGTTCATAGGTTGACCCTCAACCACTGAGCCATGCCAGGTCAACAGAACTTTCTATGGCTAAGCTTGAACTAGAGGTGTTTGTTTTTTTTGAGGGGGAGGAAGGACGAGACAGGATAAAGGGAAGGCAGAGAAACTGATTTAGATTCGTTGGGCCAAATGAATCTGACGGAATAGGATGTTTCCAAAGCATAACAACCATTGCTTTGACCTTAATGTTTGTAGATTGGCTTATGTACTATAACCAGAGCCACAGTATAGGGGCAGAGAGAGTTCTCTGTAAGGTAACACAACATTCTGCTGCCCAGAAGGACTAGTTCCATGGCCTATGAGTCAGAATTTGTTTCTGAATCATAGAGGCCATTGCTGGCTGAGAGAAGCAATTTAGAAACAAGAGCCCCTCCCCTCCCAGTAGATGACACTAAGTTGTCTAGGAGTATTGCTTTCCCTTGGGTACATACCAGGGTCATCCAGTGGGTCAGATGTGAGTCACTGACCTAGAATTAAACAGACCCAACTCTCCAACTTGGATGTAGTCTCCCCAAATTAACTCAGGTTCTCCCCAAAAGAAGTGAGAACTAGAAGGAAGTACCCTTCTGTTATTTCTAACCAGGAGGTGCTGGGAGAAATATAGAGATAAATTTATTTGCCCAGAATAGTGCAAGTTTTTCCAGTTGAAAGCAAGTACACTATTAGGATGCAAGCTTTGAGCCCAGTCATAAAGTCTTTTTCCACTTCAGTTTCCTTTTCCCCAAAATAAACCTAAATAACATTTTAAGTACTCAATCTTTAAAGTACTCTGAATTACTTGGCAAGTGAAGCAATTTGCAGAGATACTAAAGTCTGCCCAATTCTCTCTCTTAGCCTTTCTTTCCTCTCCCTCTATTAAGCACCCGAATGTTTCTAGATACCACACCTTTCGTTTCTCTGCGGTCATCACCCTCAAACTGGCCCATATTTTGCTTCTAGCTTGCTTCATAAAAGCCTCAAACCTGCTCAGCTGCTCAGATGAGAAGGTTTTGCCAGGTCAACAATGGAAAAAAACAGTTCCACCCAGCACCCAAGTGCTTTCATTTGTGCCAAATCTGAACTTGGGAATTCCTTACCTCTGAATATTTGTGTTCAAATTTGTACACCCCAGTTTGTATTTCTTAGCCTAAGCAGGGGTTAGCTAACCAGTTTAATCCTTATCTTGAAACCAAACATCATCAAGAAGAGCCCCTAATAAGGAGTATCCCTATTACACTGTTCCAGGGTCAAATTCACTAATTTTAGGAAACTTCTTCCTAATCTAAATTCCCCTGCTTCAAGCCATTTCCTGTTGTTGTTCCTCAGTGACAATGATAACAGCTGTCCTCTCTTGTAGTCACTAGAATCCTGATATTATCAGCTGCCTTCCTCTTCAGGCTCAATGCTAATCCTTTTACAATTTTTTCCTTTCTTCTCTTTTCTTTGGTAACTTATTTTCTTAGGGGTTTTTTAAGTTGTCCAAGGGCCTCATATGATAAAGTGCTTAAGTCTGTAACTTAGTGAAACTCTGTCCACCTCAGCCCAGCAGAGGAGAATATGAAAGGTGAGGTGGGAGGGGATGGAGGAATGGGACTAAAATAAGGGCAAGGTACATGTCTATCCAACCCAGACAGATGGAAAAGTACTGAATTATTAACACACACCTTTCCCTTCATGGAGATAAAAAGTGCTTCAACTAGGAGCCACCACTAACAAACCGGACAGGAGGTGACAGAGGGTAAAACTTGTCACAAATATAGAGCAATCAAGCACATCTCTTGACACCCACCCAGAGCTCTGCCCACCTTAATCCTGACTCAATCCCATCATCAGAGTAAGTTGTGAAGAAGTAGAAAAGACAAGTATCCACTGAGACTTGAAGGACAATGGCTTAAACGATGGACCCAGTCATGTCAGGGAAGCATGTCACATACTTTGCTGGAAAAGCTGGGTATCAAAGGTAGTGCCGCCGAAACCGGTTTGGCTCAGTGGATAGAGCATCGGCCTGCAGACTGAAAGGTCCCAGGTTAGATTCCGGTCAAGGGCATGTACCTGGGTTGCGGGCACATCTCCAGTGGGAGATGTGCAGGAGGCGGCTGATTGATGTTTCTCTCTCATCGATGTTTCTAACTCTCTCTCTTCCTTCCTCTCTGTAAAAAAATCAATAAAATATATTAAAAAAAAAAAAAGGTAGTGCCCATCCCTGATGTCAATGACATTTTAGGCCTCACCATGCTTTCTTCTTACAGAAAAGGAGTTTATTCATTGAGGCAAGCAAGCAAACCAGAACAAGGAAGAACATCTAAGGCTCTGCTTTAGAAATCCTTTTTAACAGCGATTTTTACCCCAACCTAGCTTCAAATAGCAGATTCATCCTTTGGTAGAAGAGTCAGAAAAATAAACTAGCACATGTACCTGTACAAGGTGGGGCAAAAGTAGATTTAGAATATAGCTTACTCTTTATTTTTATTAATTATTGTATTATTTCCATACAAACATGGGCAAATTAAAAAGATCTATACCAAGTTAAGGAAATTAGGCATTGGAAGAAAACCAATGAATAAAAACTAGGTCAAATTTGGGACCTACGCCGAAACCGGTTTGGCTCAGTGGATAGAGCGTCGGCCTGCGGACTGAAGGGTCCCGGGTTCGATTCCGGTCAAGGGCATGTACCTGGGTTGCGGGCACATCCCCAGTGGGGGGTGTGCAGGAGGCAGCTCATGGATGTTTCTCTCTCATCGATGTTTCTGACTCTCTGTCTCTCTCCCTTCCTCTCTGTGGAAAATCAATAAAATAGATTTTAAAAAAAATTGGGGACCTACAATTGTGGTAGTATGTATGTAAATTTAGAAACAGCAGAAACAGCCTCTCTCTCTCAGGCCCTCACACCAACACTGTGGGTTTTTGCTACAGCTGAGAAAGTACTTCTCATTAAAAAAGAGATAGTGAGAATGAGCTCACATGTGCAGAGATGAATGCTTAGTCATCACCCACCCACCAATATTAAAATCTGAATTCTTCTTCAGATCTTGGGAAATTCAACTTGGGCTGGAACAGTCAACCTTGCTACATCAGCCAATTCAGCCAGCTTGTAACTCTGGTTATTCTTCTCACGGCCCCCAGAATACTCCATCTCTCTAAGACAGTGGTTCTCAACCTTCCTAATGCCGCGACCCTTTAATACAGTTCCTCATGTTGTGGTGACCCTCAATTTCATTGTTACAAATTGAACATAATTAAAGCATAGTGATTAATCACAGAAACACTATGTAATTATGTATGTTCGATGGTCTTAGGCAACCCCTGTGAAAGGGTCGTTCGACCCCCAAAGGGGTCTTGACCCACAGGTTGAGAACCGCTGCTCTAAGAAGTAAACATATTTGTAACACCCTCAACAGAAAACTGTCTTTCAAAATACCAAGCCAATTCTGCTGTCTCCTTTCTCTGGAGATGGTGTTAAGTATGGTACTTCAATTTTGCCCTCAATATCCTCTTCACTTTTTGTTGTTGTTAATCCTCACCGGAGGATATTTTTTCCACTGATTTTTAGAGCGAGTGGAAGGGAAGAAGAGGGAGAGAGAGAAACATCGATGTGAAAGGGACACATTGATTGGTTGCTTCCCCAACTGCCCTGAGACCAGGGTGGAGATCAAAGCTGCAACCCAGATATGTACCCTTGATTGGGAATCAAATCCTCAACACTTCATTGCGTGGACCAACACTCTAACCACTGAGTGACACTGGCCAGGGTTCCTCTTCATTTTAACAAAGAATATTTCATCTCTGTTTATCATCATACATCAATATGAGTTCCCACCACTCTCTGGCCCATGCTGAGCTTTATTTTACTCCCTAACATTTATCACTACCTGCAATTATTTTTTTATTTATTTATTTTTTTTTGAACAACAGACATTTACTCCTCACAGATCGGAGGCACTACTGCAATTATATATTTAATTATTTATTTACAGTCCATGGCCTTTCCTAGGATGTAAGCTACATGAATATGGGTACTTTGTCAATTTTATTACCATATCTCCAACAACTAAAACAGTGTCTGGGGCTTGATAGACACTCAATAAGTATTCGTTGACGGATTGAATAAATGAATGTGCAGATTTTTGGCCGACCACAATTTTCACTACCACAAAAATCCTAATCTATGGGCAATCAACCACGTGGATTTATGGTGTTAACTTGTGTATGTGTCACTGTGGAGCCATGCCTCTCCACTGCCTGCTGGATTGTGTGTGCTCCATCCCTCACTCTGCAGAATGCAATAAGTATGCTCCATCTCACACATTCTGCCTCTGGCCACCACCAGCTCCCAGCCCTTCCCACATCAGAGGGCATAGGTAGTAGTCTGTTAAGACACCTTTAAAAGTTTATATGCCTTGCTCTAGTCCATGCTAATTAGAACTCCAATTAGCAAATGAGAAGTACCACTGGAACCCACGCAGATAATCAGTCAAGGAAACTAAAGCTTTCTTAGAGAATTACATCTGATATATCTTTCTTTATAACCTCAACATGCCTTCAGTTCAGTTTCATTTAGTGACCCAGCCCCTTTTTGACCCTTCACTCTACTGTGACTTCCTGCTAACATAGGGTTGGCCTAGCTTCTCGTTTCCCAATCACCAAAATATGTTCCCTACAGTCTACCACTTCAAGAATCATTCATAATGCTTTACCAAAATACTTGGCAAAAAAGTCTTTTCTAGAAAATTTTAAAACTAAAAAAAAACCCCTAAAACAAAAAAAGAGCTAGTAGATTCCTACCATTTGTTCCCATTGGAACTTAAGTTCCTAAAAAGCTAAGCCCTAGAGATTCCAAAATGGGGCCAGAATAAGTGGAAGCTGACATGTTCCCAGGACCAAATGGGAGTTACAACTAAAATACAGAAAAACCATCTTGAAGAGTCAACTGAAGAGTAGCTGTAGAGAACCCTGATAACCAAGGATGGAAAGTGGAGTCCACATAGAGACTGACCTCAAAAATAAATAAACAAACAAACAAACAAACAGCTAAGCCCTAGTCTGAGGAACATACACCTTAGAGCAAGGGGGTGGGGAACCCTTTTTCTGCCAAGGGCCATTTGGATATTTATAACATCATTCAAGGGCCATACAAAATTATCAGCTTAAAAATTAGCCTGCTATATTTGGTCAAACATTTAATTAATTAACCTCTAATGCCTTGACAGGATCAGACCTAATTATTTCATGGGCCTTATATATGGCCTGAGGGCTGCACAGGCCTCACCCCTGCCTTAGACAGAGCCAGGCCTCTTGGGGTACTTTTCTATTAAGCAACCCTTATGCCATACTCACATCCACCCAGTGTCTCTCTAGATCAGTCATTTGACTTTTCATTAATGGGATCAACAATAATGACCACTGGAGAAAGTGGTCAAGTTTTGCAAATTGTGCACTGATATTTAGGGAGTTAACTTTTCCAGCAAAAGAAAACCAGGTTTTTAATGTGTCCCAGATCCCTTGCCCCTCCTTCTGTCCTGATTGAAGGATATTCATTATAAAAGAGAAATGTTGTCTGTGGGATACTTTAAACCAAGATCTATAAAATTATGATAACGATGTCAGCACTTTCAGGGTTTTACCTTTCATTCCATCACAGCTAACCATGAGAATGAATTAACACTGTTTCTTGGCATTTTCTTCCTAGGACCTAATATCATCAATTTTAAACTTCTGCTTTTCTTTACTTTTTTCCAGACTATATACTCAGATTTTCCTTTTCATAACAAGGTCTTCAGGAATCTGCTCTTTCTACTTTATGCTATAAATATTTCTAAATTTTGCTCCTTCTCTCGTCAGAGTGCTTGTCTTAATCTCTAGTTTCTATCATTTTGCTTCACTTTCATTTCTACCACAGCTTTTGACACATTTCTATTTGGATTCTAAACGATTATCCTAAGAGCCACAGTGGCTTTTACTTAGACCAAAGTCAAGTCCTTCCTCACAATACCCAAGTGAGATTGATCAGAACATAGCAGTTTGGCAAAGGCGGTAAAAACTGAATATAGAAGTTATCCTAAACTGTATCTTAGAAGACCTGGATCCTCATTTCTAAACTGCCATGATCATAACTAATATCAAACAACAAATGCTGAAAACAGCAAGCCTCGTACGGCATTGGATAAATTACTAAACCTCTATTTGCTTCAGTTTTCTCATCTGTCAAGCAAGAGCAATACTGCTCTCTCCTTGGCTCCTAAAGGTGTAAGAAGAAACAAGGACAGCCCTCCTTGTTAAAAATGAAACCAATAACCAAACAAACTAATGTATTAAAACAATACTAAAAAACAGCAATAATAAACCCCTTGATAAAAAAGAGAGCTACAGGCTTGGTATCAAATGTTAATCATGTATCTAACCAAACAATTCCCTAAGGGCGGGGGGGGAGGGCAAAAACTTACTATATAACCATTAATCTGGGCTATAACTGTGGTTCTAAATTAGCTCAGGCATGGCCAAATACAGTGCTAGTGCCAAGGATAGCGAATCAGATTTATACAACCATTCTCCTCTCTCCCTCGGTCTAGAAGGAGTTGCAAGATGTTACTACTAGGATCAAGCCATGGCAACAAGGAGCTTAAAGACGTAAATTATTACACGTAAGGATGGGCCATCCAGATCTACAAACCGTTGGAAAAGTTGTGCTCTCTAACAGGGCAGCCCATCAGCCCATCACTTAGATCTGTAAGATACCGACTTCTGGGTGGCATTTCAAAGCCCTGCAAGATGAGCATCTGCACCTGGACACTTGAACTGGACCCTTACCTACCACTATCCCTGTGCTCTCAACCTGGGTCAATTTGCCTATTTTAACCCGGTTTCTCCATCTCCCACTCCAGGATGGCCACAAGCCAGAAGGAAGACAGGTGCTCCTTCATCCTGAGCCCAGTTTGCCCTACTCTTTCCTTTTTGTCCTCCGGCTACATGAAGTTCCCTTTCAAGGGTTATGTCATTCTCCAGCCTTTTAAATCTCGAACCGCCTCCCCTCAGTTCTCTTCAACCATCCATCCCCACTTTCGGTTCTCCTTGCCTCCCGTAGGGAGTTTCTCCCTTCCTCGCCTGTGTCCTTCCTTCCCCTGCACCGCGACTCCAATCGTGTGTCTGGCCTCGGCTGCCCCTTCCCTTTCCCCCTGACACCTCTACCACAGAAGTCGGACTCTCTCACCACATCCGGCGCGTCCCCATGCCTCCCCGCCACCCCCACCTCGGCTCCGTCCCTTCGCCGGCCTTCACGCTGACTCCCCGCCACTCCTTCGCGGCCATCCCTTCCCCCTGCGCCAGTCCACTCACAGGAGGCCGGAGCAGGTGGTGCAGACGAAGCTGCCCACGGTGATGTCCACGTAGGTGACGCCGCGCTGGGCGCACTCAAAGCAGTGGCGGTTCCCGGCCTGGCTGCAGCCGCCCAACTCCCGCACCCGGCGACACCACACCTCCGAAGCCGCCTCCGCCTCCGTCTTTCCCCCGCCGCCCCCGCCGCCGGGCCCCGGGCCCTTCTTCGCCGCCATCACCATGACCGCCCACTCCCTCGGACTTCCTCCCAGCAAATCAGCGATCGCCCCTTCCCTTTCAACCACTACCGCCTTCCCGCCTCCTCAGTCGCCTCCGCACGCCAGACTCCCCTGACAGAAGCTGGGGAGCCCGCGGCGTCCGCGCGAGACTCCTCAGCCCCAAGCCTCGCCTATCCTGCACACTGATTGGCTACTCTCCTCCCACCTCCTCACTCTGATTGGCCCGACATTAGACGGCCTCTACTTGCGGTAGCCGCCAATGCCACACCCTACTGCCTAGAGACCTTAGGCCTCTGCCATTGGCCCGCAGAGATCCTGGCCGCGAAGACTGTGCGTGCCCCCTTCTTGTTCCCTCCCCATCTCGCCACAGCCTGCAAAGCGCCCGCCTCCCGGACTAGAAGGGTGCATTCTCGGAACTTGGGCTCCGACGCCTATTCTGATTGGCTGTCAAGGTTGCAAAGGTAGCGCGCAGCAGTGTAGGTGTCCCGCGCATGCGCAGCTCTGGTTCTCCCGACTGATGACATTAATTCCCGCCAAATTTCAAAGTCCTAGCCTTAGCTAGACTGTGCAGAGAAGCACGCAAAGCAGAAGAGACGTGGCCATAAGGAGACCGAGGGGAGAGGGACAGAGAGCTCTCAGCGGAAGGGAGGGAGGAGAGAGAGTGCTTTATACATGCTATTTTATTTAATCCTACCCGATGCCACAGGAAATTTCATTTTACATTATTAGATTATACAATTTACAGTAGGTCACACAACTGGTACGTGGCCCAGCCAGAATTCTGATATGAATCATATATATATATATATGTGTGTGTGTGTGTGTGTTTATTTCAGAGAGAGGAAGGGAGGAGAGATAGACACATCAATGAAAAGAATCATCCATTGGCTGCCTCCTGCATGCCCCCTACTGGGGGTGGAGACTGCAACCCAGGCATGTGCCCTGAGCAGAAATCAACTGATTCCTGGGTTGATGCCCAACCAAGATCCACTCCAGTGGGCAAGTCTGGGTCGTCTTACTTTAGAAACCCTGCTTTTAATCACCACACAATCCATGGAATAGTATTTGCCCATTCATTTGACAAACACTTACTACCTACTAGGTTTCAGGCACTGTTCTGGACAACCAATCAAATTCCTATCTTTTTTTTTTAATATATTTTATTGACTTTTTACAGAGAGGAAGGGAGAGAGATAGAGATAGAGAGTAAGAAACATCGATCAGCTGCCTCCTGCACATCCCCCCCTGGGGATATGTCCGCAACCCAGGCACATGCCCTTGACCGGAATCGAACCCGGGACCTTTCAGTCCGCAGGCCGACGCTCTATCCACTGAGCCAAACCGGC
>NW_006291427.1:512997-536592 GCF_000327345.1 Myotis davidii | reverse complement strand
AGGGAAAGGCACACAATGAATAGTTACAGAATCATTAGTTAATGATACGTTCTATGCAGAGAATTAAAATAAGCTATTGTAAATGAGAGTGACTTGCCCAGTCCGTCTTGCTCAGTGGTTGAGTGTGGACCCATGAACCAGGAGGTCATGGAATCCCCATCAGGGAACATGACCAGGTTTCAGGCTCTAGGGGTACAGTGGGCAGCCCATCAGTGATTCTCTCTCATCGTTGATCTCTCTCTCTCTCTCTCTCTCTCCCTTCCGCTCTCTGAAATCAATAAAAACTTTTTTTTAAGTGACTTGTTGGGTATCTTAGACTGTTCAGTAAAACTATCTCTAATGCAGTAATATTTAAGCTGAAACCTGATTAACAAAAAGGAGTCAGCCATGAGGAGTCCTGAGGAGGAGCAAGCCAGGCAAAAGGAAGTATAGAGGCCCTAAAGCATGAAGAAGTTTTGTGTATTGAAGCAGCAAAAAAGAAAGCCAGAGTGGGTGAAGCATGGTGAAATGAGTGAAAAGTGGGAGGGATTATACTGGAGGGTTAAAAGTGGGAGTGGAACCAGATTATGCAGAACCTTTCAGACTTCAGTTAGGAGTTTGGATTTTCTTCTAAGTGTGATGGGAAGCTGGCTGGATTCATTAGAATTAGGTCCCACTGTGACAGAAAACCCAAAATAATTGGGGCTTAAGCCAGATGAAGTTTATTTCTCTCTCATGAGATAGTCTTATAGGCATTCCAGGGCTTAGTGGGCTGCTCCACTGTGCCAGAGACCCAGGCTCCTTCTACCTTGTTTCTCCATAATGCATTACCTACACTCCCAAGTTTACCTCATGATCTATCCTAGCTTCAGCCATCATGTCTGTCACAGCAGCAGGGAGATCCTGTTCTATTTAAGGACATGCCATGAAACTGTACACAGTCACATTGGTCGGAACTCAGTCCCATGAACACACGTAAGTGCAAAGAGGGACTGAAAAATGTATTGTTTTTAAAAAAATATTTTTTATTGATTTTAGAGAGAAAGGGAGAGAGAGAGAGAGATAGAAACATAAATGAGAGAGAATCATTGATTAACTGCCTCCTGCGTGTCCCCTACTAAGGATCCAGCCTGCAACCCGGGCATGTACCCTAACCAGGAATTGAACCTCCTAGTTCATAGGTCAATGCTCAACCACTTAGCTATGCCGGCTGGGCTGAAAAATGTATTTTTTATTTTGGGCCTCCATGTGCTCACCTAAACTTCAGAGGTTCTGTTACTGATGTTGAAAGGGGGAAAGGATATTAGGATAAAACCACAGTCTCAGTCACAGAAGCTATTGGAAGGATTGTGGCCAGGGCAAGATGTGGGCTGACTTTCAGTTTAAAAAAAATAATTCTGGCCCTAGCTATTTGGCTCAGTGGTGAGCATCAGCCTGCGGAGTGAAGGGTCCTGGGTTCAATTCCAGTCAAGGGTAACTGGCCGGGTTTGTGGGCTTGATCCCCAGTAGGGGGCGTGCAGGAGGCAGCCTATCAATGATTCTCTCATTGATGTTTCTACTGCTCTCTCCCTCTCACTTCCTCTCTGAAATCAATAAAAACATATATTTTTAAAATAATAATAATTCTGTCCACTATAGGGGAAATGGTTATAGGTAAGTAAGATCGAAAGTAGGCAATTGGGAAGTAAGTTCAGCAGTACAAGAAAGGTCATAAACCGTGCTATTAGGAGTGGTTTGGAAAGAAATGGATGGATTCAGAGAATGTTTTGGATATAAAATCCATAGGATTTGTTTACATGTGGGAGGTGAGGGCAAGAGGAATCAATGACAACCTCTTTAGAGAAGTGCCATCCAATAGAACTCTCTTTGATGGCGGAAATGTTCCATTTGTGACTATCTAATATGGTAGCTACTAGCCACATGTAGCTACTGAGCACTTGAAATGAGGCTAGTAAAACTGAGGCCCTGAAAATTTTATTTTACTTAATGTTAATTAAATCAAATTTAAGTTTAAATAGCCACATGTGGTTAATGGCAACCATATTGGACAAGGAAGCTCTACCTTTTGTTCTGAGCAACTGGGCAGCTTATGGTGCTATTTATTGGAAAAGGGGGTACTACAGCTGGAGCAGATCAGGGGATACTGATAGCTAAAATGTGTACTTTGTTTCATTTTTCCAGTTATCAAAACTACAAATGCACTTTAAGTCCCTAGAAGGAGGCAACACCAAGTCATATCCAGATATGCAGATGTGACATCTCAAACCACTTTAAACATTTCTTCTAAATTTCAGAATTCACAGTTACCAAGTGCTGCCCATTCCTCCTAAGGTTTCTCATTAGCCAAGGGTTATTTCTTATCATCTTAAAACCTGAACAAATTGGTAGACTTAGCTGCCATCAAACCTGATGTGTACAATAGTGGGGGAGGAAAATTAGAACACTAATATGGATTGTGATTGCTTTCTATTAATTTGTATCACTGGGTATAGTGGTACAAGGAAGCACCCACCTCTAATCCTCCCAGGCCCTATCAGGGAGTATAACGCTTCATACTCAGGGGGAGCACACTAGCACAGGAACATCCTCTTATGCATTGCCCTAGGCCAGTGATGGCGAACCTTTTGAGCTCGGCGTGTCAGCATTCTGAAAAACCCTAACTTAGCTCTGGTGCCGTGTCACATATAGAAATTTTTTGATATTTGCAACCATAGTAAAACAAAGATTTCTATTTTCTATATTTATTTTATATATTTAAATGCCATTTAACAAAGAAAAATCAACCAAAAAAACGAGTTCGCGCGTCACCTCTGACACGCGTGTCATAGGTTCGCCATCACTGCCCTAGTGGTAAGAGGAATTGCAAATGGAGAGGTAGAACCCTTAGTGGGTTACCTGCTGAAAACATCTCATCCTTAGGAGATGGAAAGCAAACATTTTTAGAGAGAAGTAATAGTGAGAGCTGCCACCCTCCATCCCCACCCAGCTCTTTGTTTCTGGACTTCTATATTGGCTGAGGGAGAGCTGACGCTGCATCTCAGTCACGGTTTGAGATCACATATCACTTTCTGTAAGAAAGCATCCTAGCCTCATGGTGCAGTCTCCTGGATACTGCTAGATCTGTTTTCAGAACAACATTTCATTGTTCTATAAGGCCAGCTGCTTCTAGTGGATGGGAAATATGATAATGGCCCCTGGCTTGCCAACTGTCTTATTTCTTTCACTGGGAAGTGAGTTTCTTGGTTGGAGACCATTTTGTCTGGACCACATTTGTGTTATGCAAAGTCAATAACTCCAGGGATGGTGAAATAGTCAGAGGCATGACCTGCTGGGAAAGAAAACCTAAATACAGAATAAACATTTTTTCCCCAGAGTGTTTAAATCACCACACCCTCTATGAGAGAAGGAACCTGAGAGAGTTGAACCTGCCACTAAATTCCTGGCAGGTTCCCAAAAAGCTGGGTGCTCTAGTACAGCCTCAGGACTATACCAGTCTCCTAGTGAGTTCACTGACTGTTTATAATACCTTTTTCCAGCTGATTATCTTCATTTTCCAGGTAGAGATCATGTTATCTTCAAATAATGACAGTTTTTTTTAATTGATTTTTTACAGAGAGGAAGGGAGAGGGATAGAGAGTTATAAACATCGATGAGAGAGAAACATCGATCAGCTGCCTCCTGCACACTCCCCACTAGGGATGTGCCCGCAACCAAGGTACATGCCCTTGACTGGAATCGAACCCGGGACCCTTGAGTCCGCAGGCCGATGCTCTATCCACTGAGCCAAACGGGTTAGGGTGCAAGTAATGACAGTTTTAACTTCTTTTGATTTTTCTATCTCTACTTACTTTCTCTTGTCTAATTAAGTTGTTAAATATCTAGAAGTACTTGGTTAATAGTGGATATCTTTTCTTATTCTATAAGGAAAGAAATATAATAAGAAACTCTACAAGAAAGCTGTAGTTTCCCTGACTGTGACTGTCTGCCTGGGTACTTCTCATTTGCTAAAGTAGAGTTCTGATTAGAACGAACTGGAGCAAGGCATGAAAGCTTTTAAAGGAATTTTAAAGTAATACCTGTGTCCTTTGATGTACTTTGGGGAGGGCTGGGAGCTGGCAGGTGGGCCTTAGGTAGAACGTGTGAGGTGGGGGGCATACTGACTGCAGGTTGCAGAGTGACGACAAAGCACACACAGTCCAGCAGGCAGTGGTGAGGCCTCGCTCCAAAGTGACACACACCAGTTAACATCTTAAAGATATTAATATCCCTTCCCTTAATGAAAATATATCCTTGTTTTCCCATAAGTCTTGATGCTGACTATTGGGTTAGCAAATATATTTTATTATATTAAAGAAGCATCCACTTATTCCCATTTTCAGTTCTACTGTTTTTTTTGTTTGTTGTTTTTTCATTACTTAATTTCTGATTGTATCCATTTATTTCTTCTGCTTCTATTAGGTTTATTTTGTTATTCTTTTCCTAATTTCTTGAGTTGGATGCTTACTTATTTTAATTTTTTATTAAGTAGGGTCAAAAACATTTTATATGAACACTGTTTCAGGTATAGCTCATAGATTCTAACATGTTATGGTGTTTATTATTATTTTCTAAATATCCTGCATTTTTCTTTTTCTTTTTATTGACTCAAGATTTTCTTTTAAAAGAGAATAAAGCACTGGCCAGTGTTGTTCAGTGGTTAGAGTGTTGGCCCTCAAACCAAAGGGTCATGGGTTCAATTCCCAGTCAAGGACACGTACCTGGGTTTCAGGGTTTGCTCCCCGCCCCAGTCAGGTGCATGTGGGAGGCAACCAGAAACAACCAGTGGATATGTCTCTCTCACATTAATGTCCCGCCCCCCCTCTTTATTTCTCCCCCCTGCCTTCCTTCTACTGTCTCTGAAAAGCAATGGAAAAACTGTCCTCAAGTGAGGATTAACAACATCAACAAAGAACAATAAAATTGTCAGGTGATAGGGACGTTTTCACCCTTAGTTTTAATGTTCATGTCTAGTTGTATTACATAGTTATCAGATAATGGTGTATATATTTCTATTTTTTTCTAAGTTAATGAGGCTTTCTTTGTAGGCTAATAGGTAGCCAACTTTTGTGAAGTTTTTTTGGGTACCTGAAACTAAGGCATGTTTGATAATATCAGATCTACCTTATTAACATATTATTGCAGTCATCCAACTTCTTACTTACTTGTGAGTTTTTATTGCCACCCCAGAGAGAAAGACTTCCTCATGCATTGGCTTGCCTGTCTGATTGTCATTCATCCCGCCTCACAGAGTTAAACTAGGTCTAAGAGACTTCTGCCTACTTCTCTGCCTACTCAGTACCCCCATCTCAAACCCCTAAGACAGATCCTGAAGTGGTGTATGCCTCATCCTTGAGAAATGAATTGTACTGTCTCTTCTTGAGATCTGCAATAGCAGTGACATTACTACCCTTCCTTCCACATGTACCTTTGCTAGAGTTCCGTTACTTTAGGAAGCCCTTCCATTTGAATCGTTGTTTACAGCTTTATTCATTGTTTTGCTGAAATTGGAATTTGTATCTTTGTTTCTTATTCTCCCCTCTGCTCTTAGATGGTTGCAAGAAGGTAAAAGGAAAATGCTGCCTTCATGCTACCATCTTGAACATGAAATTTTGCCGGGGGGGTTCAGAACTCTCTAGCTCTCTTTAGTCTCCGTGGATCTTCCTGTGCCTGGCTGGGGCCACAGAGAAAGATCCCGAGGCAAGCTGAGCCTTTATTTTATAGTCAGAGGTAAACAAGGTAGTGGTTTCCATAGTTACACTGTTCTTGTGAGTTTCACTTGTTTTTGTTCTGGTGAGTTTCACTTGTTTTTGTTCTTGCTGCACTTCCCCTAGCCCATTAGCTTCCCAGATAAAATCTAGGGAGGGTCATAAGGTCAAGCCTAATTATGCTCAAGAGGACTGTGCCTCTAAAGCTGGGACTTGTTTGTGACTGTGCCAACAGGTCAGTCCGAGGCTTAATCCTATATTGGCTCCCCACAAAACTTTCGATGGGCTTTTTTTTTTTTAAATATATATTTTATTGATTTTTTACAGAGAGGAAGGGAGAGAGATAGTTAGAAACATCGATGAGAGAGAAACATCGATCAGCTGCCTCCTGCACATCTCCCACTGGGGATGTGCCCGTAACCAAGGTACATGCCCTTGACCGGAATCGAACCTGGGACCCTTCAGTCCGCAGGCAGAGGCTCTATCCACTGAGCCAAACCGGTTTCGGCTTCCATGGGCTTTTAATAGAATAATGATGAGCCAGCCCGCTTTTGGGTGGTACCAGCATATTACACAGAACATCTGTAAATCTGGCCAGAGATTTATTTTAACGTTGGTTTAACTAATCATAGGGGATGCTCTCCCATGCAGCCATGGGCTTGTGTTGAGGATGAGTAGCAATGGGGCAAGTGAAAGCATATGTAACAGGGGAGAGGAGAAGTATATAAAGACATGAACAATATGCTCAAGTAATTTACTTAGGCCTTCACGTACTCATCTAATTCAGCTTGAGGTAATCCCCCATTATTTTTCAAGTCCCGTCAATCTTTGGTACTAATCAGCCTGAAGAAATGAATGATGTAGCAGCCTTTCTCTGAGGGTCTCATCCTCCTCTTCACAGAGATCTGGGTCTATGACTCAAGGATGACCAGAGGGCCTGTGACTATGTAGTATGTTAGCTTGAGTTACATCTTTGTCAGTTAAACTAAGGAATTATTTTGCTGTGCAAATCAAGTGGAACCCAGGCCTACACATCTGTTCTGTTCCTGCCAGCACTTGAAGCAGGAGCCAAAACCTCAACTCAGTGTGTTGGGCCATTTTTTTTGCACCAAGTTATCACACCTATTTGGCTTTTGCTTTTCTATGGTCACAGCTAGGGGTGATATTCAAAATATTTAGCAGCTGCTTACCACATGTTCACCAGCCAATTAGAATAGATGCTGACTTTAGCACTGTCAGATTCCAGGAGACCCAACAGTTGTGCTGGTGGTTAACCCTTTAGTTACCAGATAAGAAGAAAGGCTGGTGGCCTAAAGGCAGGTAGGTGGGGTGGGAGGGGGGCATCAGTAGATACAAGCAGCACTTTACCAATTGATAGGAAAGCATTTAGGTATTTCAACAACCAGTATGGCTACAGGCAGAATGTCACCCTGGTCTCAGCAAAAAACAGAGATTGGATGGTCCACCTGCCTCCTTGTTTTCAACACCTGCCTCCTCTTGGTTCTAACCTCGTAGTTCCCTCCTTTCCCGATGCTGTCAGTAACTTCCTTTTGGTTAACAGCACTCCTTTCCATGTTTCTGGCTGGAACAACTCTTCTGATGACCCCCTCCTCCACACACCACTAAGAGGTTTTGCTAATTAGTCTTTAATCGGTGGTAAATTTTTCTGAAGAAGAGGAGGTGTGATAGGGGGAAGCAGATGTTAGTAGGTCATTGGTAACATACTGTAATTTCCTCCTCCTTCAATTTTGGTATTTATTCATCTACAATGTGCCAAGAGCCATCAGGCTCTTCAGTGGCAGTTTAACAAAGAAGTATAATCAGCCAAACTATTCAGGAAAAGAAGAAAAATGGGAGGGGTGGATACAGAGACAGAAAAAAGGAGAGAGGAGGGAGGAATGAAATAAAGTAGTAAGTCTACACTCCTTTATTTCATCCTCCTGGATTTTGAACCCATGGGATTCAAGTCACTCTTGCAACAACTCCCTAAAAAATTCTGGCAATTCATTTTGCCTGCAGTTCCTCTTTTCCCTGCTCAGACTGTGCACACCATCCTTGGATTCATGGTATTTTCAGACTCCTATGACCAGATGTTCCTCATTATGAGGTGACTCATCACATTTGCTTGGCGATCAGGAATGCAGTAGAAATTATTTGGAGGGCCTTAAGATACTGCTATTCCAATTAACAGGATTTCAGTCTTTGATACTCAAGACCTTAATTTTAACCATAAGCAGAGTTGTGAACATAGTAACTGCTATAATTTGGCAATTTGTAGTGTCCTTTTTGATTATAAAATATTGGGCAGAAAAAATTTTAAAAAATATTTTTATTGATTTCAGAGAGTAATGGAGAGGGAGAGAGAGATAGAAACATCAATGATGAAAGAGAATCATTGATTGGCTGCCTCCTGCACACCCCTATCAGGGATCTAGTCCACAACCCAGGCATGTGCCCTGATTGCCAATCGAACCGTGCTCTCCTGGTTCATAGGTCAACACTCAACCACTGGGCCACACCGGCCGGGCTTGGCAGAAAATTTTTATAATGTATTTGAAAATATAGAAAGAATAGATATTACATGTTAGCTGTGATTCATAAAAATAAATGAACATTGGTAAATTAAGAAGTTGAGCCACTCAAGTTAAGAAGTAGAATATGATCAATATTTACTTTGGGGATCTAATGTTCCGTGGTTTCCAACCACTGACTAATAGTGAAAGGTGTTTCTTGTTTCAGGGCCACAGAGTAGCCTTGCATATTGTTATATGATTCCACCCAGATACCCTGGGATTGCAATTTGTTCCTTCTTGATGCAAATCACCTAATGCTGTGAAAATGTCCATTTAGCCATCAGTCTTTATGTTCCCTATTCCCTTAGAATGTCTTTCAAGCAGCAATTCTCAAACTTTAATGTAATTTGAAATCAATCTGAAAAATTCTAATGCCCTAGCCCTGCCCCAGAACGATTAAATCAGAATCTTTGGGAGGCAAACCAGGCAGCTATGGTTGCAAAAGTAATTTTGGTGAGTGATCTAAAGTGCTCTAAAGAAATGGCAGTAAAGTCCACCAAAGCTTGACTTTCGATGGGCATAGTATCTGAATAGAAGTCTTCATTAACTGTTCTATGAATTCATAGACTTCTAATTTCTCATTCAGGGATGCAGGGATCATTTCTTCATCTTCTCCACTATGTTATTACAGGGGCTTCATGCCTCATTCAGTGGTTGAGCGTTGACCCAGGAACCAAGAGATCGCAGTTCTATTCCAGGTCAAGGCACATGCCTGAGTTGTGGGCTTGATCCCCAGAAGGGGGTGTGCAAGAGGCAGTCGATCGATGATGTTTCTCTCTTATCAATGTTTCTGACTCTCTTCTCTCTCTCACTTCCTCTCTCTCTAAAAATCAAGAAAAACATATTTTTAAAAAGAGAGTATGTTCTTTAAAAAAAAAAAGAAGACTTCATAGCTCCTCTGAGATTCTGTTGTTTGCACCTCTACTTGTGGAATAAATTTCTATGTTTTTTTTAGGGTAGTTTGGTATTTTGTTTGCAAGAAACAAGGTCTAATTGAAAAGTGCAGCGGGTGGGAAGGGGGTGGGTATACTGTAAGGATATAGGTGGTCTGCAACTGGAAATCTATAGAATCTGGGGACTGGTTCCTGTCTGTTCTGTCTCTCAGGCCCACACGGCCTTTCTCATGGCATCCTTCTCTCTCACTGTCACCTCCCTAAGCACTGGGGATCTCATTAAGTTGGTGATTCATTTTTAGACTAAAAATGTCCTTAAACCCAATCATCTGTGGTCAGGGTCCAGTTAGGATCATTTAAAGCCCAAGGCTGCAAATAAAAGGATGGAAAAAGTTACCATGAAAGTAGCAATAATAAAGATGGAGAAGCCATACTAATATCAGACAAAATAGACTTTAAGACAAAATATAGAGATAAAGAGGAACATTTTATAATGATAAAACAGTTAATCCATCAGGGAGTTATAACAACAAAAATAGCCCTGGCTGGTGTGACCAAGTTGTTAGAGTATTGACCTGTGCACCAAAGGATCACCGTCTATGATGTTGTTATAGTATTGCAAACAGAGTAAAGATACCGTTCATTCAGTCCATCTTGTAAACTACCACCATAGTTGCCTTTCTAAAACTCCAATATAATTGTGTTACTTTATTTCTCAAAATCTTTCAAAGAATCTGAACCTAGTTTATTTCTCATAGCTCTCCCACAACCCCCCTCCCTTACTGTGCACAAGCACACACATGTCTTTCATTACAGCCACATGTCTCCTTTGCTCACACTGGTCCGTTGAGTTGAAATGTTCTGCCTCCACATCTATAAGGGTTGAAATTATCTCCATTCCTACAGGCCTGATTATAATTCCACCACCTTCATGTAACCTTTTCTTTTTTCTTTTTTCCATTTTACTTCCCACTCTGAGAGCACGCAGCCTGGTAGAGAAGAGAAATGAGACAATTGAGTTCTGTATCACAGTGTGATAATGCTCTGGCTGGTGTGTGCACAGTGTCCTCGAGGACAAGGGAGGAAGGTAGAAACTGTCCAGTCAGTTAAAAGACTGAAAATTCCACACTCAACTTGACATCCCAATCTGAGGGCTTAGTACTTGGTAAGGAGGCATTGGTTTAACCCAAACGGGTACCTTTTCACTACATGGCTATTTTCTTAAGAGCAGGGGCTATGTTTTTAATTTATGTACCCACAACACCTGGTAGGGGTCCTGGCCAGAAGTGAGGACAATAAATCTTTTTTTTTTTTTTTTTAATATATTTTATTGATTTTTTACAGAGAGGAAGGGAGAGGAATAGAGAGTTAGAAATAACGATGAGAGAGAAACATCGATCAGCTGCCTCCCGCACACCCCCCACTGGGGATGTGCCCGCAACCAAGGTACATGCCCCTGACCGGAATCGACCCTGGGACCCTTCAGTCCGCAGGCCGACGCTCTATCCACTGAGCCAAACCGGTGCTGGCGACAATAAATCTTTACAGGAGATTGAATTAATGTGAAGGGTTGTCTAACTCATCTTGGAGGAGGGGCAGGAAATACTTCCTAGAACAGGTAACACATGAGTTGAATCCTAGAATATAGGTGGAGATGGGCCAGGGAAGTTAGGGGAGTAAGGGAACTCCAAGTGGAGGAATGTGAGCAATGGATGGAGATATGAGAAACCCCGCTCCCTCAGGAAATTGAAAGGAGGTCAGCAGCCCTGAACCAGAGGGTTTGAAGGAGAAGGCAGAGAGAGAAAGCTGAAAAGAGCCAGATCACAAGGGCAATGAATGACATGTGATGAAGCTGAAAGTGATGCAAAAGGATGGGGGGAGCTGTGTGGTCCCCAGTTCCTTCTCTGGGGAAAACCAAGTGTACCAGAGTCTTCAGTACTCTTATGGGCATATATATACAACTTGAGCACACTGCTTTTGCAGTTTGCTTTTTTTCAGTTAAAATAGATCTTGGAGACTGTTTCACAGCCGTCCCTAAAGAGTGTCTTCATTTCTTTCTATGACTGTCTAATATTCCATTGCATGGATATTCCATAATTTATTTACATTTTACACATGTACAAATATGTACATGGCACTAATTTTAGGGATCTCTCTTTAACACCAAAAAGTTTCATTGATCCCCATGATGATAAATGTACTGCTTATTGATGGGGGGAAAATGCATTCCAAAAGACTGCTCTGAATTCAGTAATACTTTTACGTGAATTTGTGCTTTAATATGTTATTAACATGTTATTTATATAAATTTGAAACTGTGTGTATGTATATGAGACATATCATGTATCCAGTCCATAGACAATATTCAGCGTACATATGAATCCAAAGGCCCTCATACACTAGCTTGTGTTCCCCCTGGTTCCCCACACCCACTGTAGGAACTTCGTATCTGAGTGGCTTTTGAGAGAAAGCAGAAGTGGGAAATACAGAATGGTGTTCAGACCTTTGGTGTCCTTTATTAGAATGATGACAGCAGGGGAGCAGCAGGTTTGGGAAAGTGACAGGCACATGATTTGAGCATGTTGAGTTTACTGTGTCTTTAGACTATGTATGTTGGAGATTAAGTTCTGAAGATTGTATTAATATCCCACCCTAAACCTTGAACTATCCTAATTAAACCTGAGGAATTTTCTAGGAGAGTATTGAGGGCATTGGGAAGCAAGGTCATACAGTCTGGACCTAGTATCTGAGTTTCTTGAACTCATTCTCAGAAGCCAGAGAAGGTCTGACAGCCCTGTAGTCAGGGGGATTAATTTCTCTGATATCCAAGTAACAGTTAAATATTTTTTGAGCACTCCCTTGGTCCCAAGCCCTGTGTCAGAGCCCTTGGTATGGGGTGCCCTCAAACTAGCAGGGGACACACAGGGAAACATGTGATTCAATATTATGTAATGCATAATGGTTGTAGTGGTTGTAAGATATGCCCACAATTTTGGTGATGCTCCTCCCTTCCCAGAGTAGAATCTAATTCCTCTCCCCTGGGCTGTGTGCTAGGCTTAGGGACTGGCTCCCAACAAATAGGATGTGAGGGAGATTACAGTGTGACTTCCGAGGTGAGGTCATAAAATGTATTGTGCTTCCACCTTGCTCTCTCTTAGATGGTCCATTCTGGGGGAAGGAGCTGCCATATCATGGGTCCAACCAAGTAGCTTATGGAGAGGCCCGCACAGGAAGAAATGGAGGCCTACGCCAATAGGCAGCACCAACTTGTCTGCCCTGGGTGTGAGCCATCGGGAAACAGATTCTCCAGCCTCAGTCAAGCCTGCAGGTGACGTCAGCCCTCCAGCCTTCTCATCTTTCAGCTGAGGCCCCAAACATGTGGAACAAAGACAAACCAATCCCACCATGCCCTGAATTCCTGCCCCATAGACACTGTGAGATAATCAATGACAATTGTTGTTTTAAGCCACTATGTTTTGAGGTAATTTGTTGTGCAGTAGTAACTAATAAACAGTGGCAGGTGAACACAAGGCACTAAGGGAACACAAAGAATGGGTAATTAGTTCAATATAAAAGGTCTAGAAGGCTTTCTGAAGAAAAGGAAACTTGAACTGAATATTTAAAATATATATATATTTCAGAGATGAAGGGAGAGAGAGAGAAACATCAATGATAAGAGAGGATCATTAAGGCAGTTGCCTCCTGAACGCACCCCACTGGGGATCGAGCCCTGAACCTGGGCATGTGCCCTGACCAGGAATCAAGCTATGACCTCTTGGTTCATGGATTGACAATCAACCACTGAGCCACACCAGCTGGGCTATTTCTTCTATGTTTTAGAAAATAAGAACCTTAAAAGTTTACAAGTAATATGAAGCACCTACAATGTGGTACATTCCCTTGACCGAAATCCAACCTGAGACCTTTCAGTTCAAGGGCTGACACTCTATCCGCTGAGCCAAACCAAAAATGTTTTTATTGATCTTTAGAGAGAGAGAAGTGAGAGGGAGAGAGAGATATAAACACTGATGAGGGAGAAACATCATTGATAGGCTGTGTCCTGCACATTTTCTATTGGGGATCAAGCTCACAATCTGGGCATGTGCCCTGATTAGGAATTGAACCAGTGACCTCTTGGTTCATGGGTCGGTGCTCAATTACTGAGCCACAATGGCCCGGCTGAACTGAATCTTGAAGGGTGCATAAGAATTATCCAGAAAGATTAGAAGGGCATTCCAGGCATAAGGAGCAGCACATGTAAAGGTAGGGAGAATAAAAACAGCATAAAGTATGGGAATGACTACATAGATAACTAACTCCCTTTGAATTGGGTTTGAAATGAATGGGTTTGATACCCAGTTCTGTTCTAGAATACTTATATGTATTACAAGTTTCCTATGGGCAACTAAGCAAAAAATGAGATGCTTGAACTTTTTAATGTGTTGACCTTTCATAAAAATAATTTCATAAAAGAAAGTTCAAGAGTCTCAGACCACATACAATTTGACATATTGATTTTTACCAATTTTCTAAAAAGAGATCTCCAAACCCGGATGAACATCAGAATCACCTGGAAACTTTAAAAACTCAGATTTCTGGAGCCTAACTCAGAGCTACTAAATTTTACCTGGGTAAGGCTCAGGATTCAATCCAGTCTTCTCACTTTACAGATGAGAACAAGAGACCCACAGGATGGAGCTGAGACCAGATTCCTAGCTTTTTCATTTCTCTTTGTGGTCTTGCCACCATTTTCTTCTGCTGCCTACCAGATCATCTTCCTTTCTCACCATCATGGCCAATCATAGTTGTATGTGGCTAAATACTGTGTGAGCTACAGAGGTTTAGCCTCTAAAGTATAGATATAACATCTATCTTGACCTTCACATTCTGCCTCCCTACAATCCATGACCATAAGCGAATTTGATGTACTATTGAACCTTTATGTATCTTACTTTAAATTTTTGTCCTATTTTTCACTCCTAATTCCTAACCACATACATTTAAAAAATTGAGATGTAATATAAATTCCACAAACTCACCATCTTAAAGTATACAGTTGAGTGGTTTCTAGTATATTCACAAGGTTATGCAACCATCATCAATCACCATCTAAGTCCAGAACATTTTCCTCACCAAAAGAAACTCAATACCCATTAGCAGTCATTCCCTATTTCCCATTCCCTAGCAACCACTAATCTACTTGACTACATTCTATCTCTATAGATTTGCAAATTCTCTATATATCATATAAAAGGAATCATACAATATGTGATCTTTTCTAACTCTCTTAACATAAGAGTCTTCTATCACTTAGCATAATGTTTTCAAGGCTAATCCATGTTGCATTTATCAGTACTTTACTTTTATGGCTGAACAATATTTCATTGTATAAATATACTACATTTTGTTTATCTGTCCATCTACCAATAAACATTTAAATTTGGCCATTATGACCAAAGCTGTATGTATATGTATTTTTGTGTGTAAACATCCTATACAATAAAAGCCTAATATGCTAAGTGTCAAACTGTTTGACCATTCAACCATTCGCTATAATGCACACTGACCACCAGGGGGCAGACTCCCCAACCAGTAGGTTAGCTTGCTGCTGGGGTCCTGCTGATGGGGACTGGTTGGCCCTGCAGCCAACCTCCCACAGTCCCTCCCCGGCCTCTAAAATATTTCTTCTAATTAATTTCCTTTGAATGTGCATGAATTCATGCATTGGCCTCTAGTATGTTTATAATTCTCTTGGGCATATGCCTGGGAGTGGAATTACTGGATGATATGATAACGCTGTTTAACTTTCTGAGGACCTGCCAAACTGTTTCTCATTATCACATATATTTTTACACTGAAGAAATAACATTTTTAAGAATTGAAAGCCATTTGGCAGCAAGGGGGAAGAATCAGAAATCATATCACTCAGAAGTAACACAATTTAAGTATGGAGGTACACTGGCATTTACTTCTTCTCCCTCCTGAAATCACAATAAAATGATAATAAAATATTTTCTTTTAAGATGTAAACCCTCATGGACATAGAAAGGAGAAAACAAATTGTTTTTTTCCATTAGCAATAATCGTGCCTCAGATAAACCTCATTGGCTATGATACTGCCACTGCGCAAAGCTGTATAACAAAATGTTTTGATGTTAAAAAGCAGATTTACAGCAGACCAAAAAAAAGCTAAGACATAAGCCAGCAACAGGAAAGTCCGGTAGAAAGTTGCTTGTCATCACAGAACCTCAAAAAGGCTTAGATGTTAGAGATACCAGGTATCCCTGAAAGTGGGAATGCAGTTGGGGGTGAACAAAGAGATCAGATAAAAGTTTGTAAAAAATTTGTACATTAATATTCATAGCAGCATGATACACAATAGCCAAAAGGTGTAAGCAACCCAATTATCCATTGATGGATAGCAGATATACAAAATGTGGTACGGACATACAACTGAATAACTCAAGAAAGAGGAAGCATGGAACTCAGAAACAGGAGAGGGGGAGACGACAGCTATGTGGCAGCCTACAGTGAGCTTTTAGAAGACTGTAATAGAAGGGTAAAGGGCTGTAGCACAGATATCGCTAAGAAAAAAATTAGGCCGACTGATCATCTGAGGGGATTGAATTCCTGATTGGTACCTAGAAAACTAGACAAAAACTTGAAACAATTAACTTCAGGGAAAGAAAACTCCAAGAAAGAAAGTATAATCATAGTCTCTCAGCTTTAAATAATATTTATGTAATAATATTATAAATACTGAATTCTGCTGTGTCCAAAAATTAGAATATAACTGTACTGGGAGAATGGGGAAGGAGAAGAGCTGTGTATGGGGGTAGAGGTATCAGAATTAAATCCTCACTTTCTGTTTTAATAAATCACATCTAAACCTGAAAAACAAAATCAAGAAGTAGCTGTACAAACATATTATTTAGAAACTAGGAGGTACATACTAGAAAACTTGGAAACATTACATTTAAGCAGTGGGTCAAGAGTGTAATAAGGTGGGATGCTTCGCTTCATAATTAGGCTTTTCATGCTTGACTTTAAAAATAATGTACATGTCTAACTTGTACATTAATTAAAATGAATTAATTAAATAAAAGGCCAGGGGAAGGAGAAATAAAATAGAAAAGAAATTTATGTGGGGTGATGGAACATTCTGTTCCTTTGCATTTTAAATTGGGGCAGGGTGCATCAAACTATTTAATACGTACAATAAATAGTAAAAGATATACACTGTACTTAGGATTTACATGGGGCTAGTTATACATGGTATAGCAAAGACAGAACGAGACAGATGAAGAGAGAGTATATGATAGAGAAATAAAAAAGGGAGGGGGAAAGAGAGAGAGAAACAAATGCCAAGACACAGAAAGACAGATGGAGACACAGAAAGACATACCCAGACACACAGACAAAAAGTGAGAAATGTGGAGCAGAGGAAAAAACCCACAGGCACACTATAGTAGTAAACTGTGTATATTCATACACACACACATGTATATGCACAACCAAATAAGGACAGAGACCCAAGTTTTCATAGGTTACATCTCAAGGGTTTGTTAAATAGCATAGACTGAGATTATTACCACTAGACATTCCTCCCACCACCACCACGAAACTAAACCTCTGCTATCAAGACTCAGCTGCAGCCGGCTGGAATGGCTCAGTGGTTGAGCATCAACCTATGAACCAGGAGGTCAGGATTCGATTCCCTGTCAGGGCACATGCCCGGGTTGTGGGCTCGATTCCCAGTGTGGAGCATGCAGAAGGCAGCTGATCAATGATTCTCTCTTATTATTGATGTTTTTAACTTTCTCTTCCTCTCTGAAATCAATAAAAAATATATGTAAAAACATATTTTTTTAAAAGACTCAGTTGCAATCTCCCTTCTGGGGAAACTTCCAGGTCACACCAGTTTGGGGCCATTGCTGTCTCCTCAACTTCTAAAAAAAAGAATGTCTTGTCTTTCCACTCATTTGGGGGAGAAAAATCATAGATGGCATTTTAATATAGCTATATTAAGCTGTTGTTGTTTCTCTCTTGAACTTCTATCTAGTTTTCCAGTGTAATTGCCCTTCAATTAGGTTATGAGTGCATTGGGCACAGAGGAACCAAACTTCACGATTGAAGAATATTCCACAGGCCCAGCTTCCAGGGAGGCTCTGGATTTTAATTCCTTCTCCACTGTTCACTTGCTGTGTGACTTTGGGCAAGTTATTGACTTCTCTGTGCATCAGAGTTCTTGTCTGTAAAGTAGAGATACTACTAGGTTGAATTACATGAAATTGCCAATATTCTACCATATTTGACCAACAAAAATGGCAATTTTACCTGGGTGAACCTAATACAGCCGCTGCCTCTTAGGTAGTATGAGGATTAAGCGCAGTGCCTGTTGCATTGTAAGCAAGTACCATACTGCTGCACGAAAAGTGGGCCCAGTAGTAAGCCACTCAGGCCTTGTGGAACAAGGGCAACACACTTGAAATGCAGAGCAACCAAAGAGAAAGAGCCTGGCCCGGGATATCCTGGAGCCTCCAGAGCTGCTGTGGACTGCTTATGTTTAAACACTTAACATGAGCAAAAAATAACCTTCCATTTAGGTTAAACCACTGATGTTTGGGTTTGTTTTGAAGCAGTAGAGCCAATACCCTAATGAATAAAGGGTGTGTGTGAGTGAGAAAGGAACCAGGTATTCTGACGGAGAGATTTCTGCCTCAGGAGACTGGGTGCGATGCCATTGACTGAGATGGGAGTCTAAGACATGGTGGGGGGCTGGAAGGAAGATCGTGAGCACAATTGTGGACACGTCTTGAGGTGGGCCCAGGGAAAAGAGGCCTGCTCTTCTGGATTCCAGGAGAGAGGTTGATGCTGGAAATACTGGTTTGGGAATAGTATGTGCGTAAATGCATATTGTAACCTTGGAGAAGGTGTGCTCATCCTGGGAAGGCATGTAGATACAGATGAAATTAGCCAAATGTATCACTAAATGGTGAGAATACTAATATTCACAATTATTGTTACCACTGAGGAAGCCCTTCACCACATGTCAGGCATGTTCTGTGCTAAATAGTTTGTGTATCATAGTTTTTATCATCAGGACAACCCCTTTGGTGGATATTATTAATCCAATTTACTGAAAAAAATGAGGATTGATAGATGGCAGAGCTGGAATTTGAACCCAGATCTGGTCGACTTTAAATTCCACATTTATAACCGTAACTCCATAAACCTAAACTTAGTTTTAAAAAACTTATGGATGCAGGTATACAGAGGAGTTAAAACTCATCAAACTGTAGATTTAAAATAAGTACATTTCATTGTATGTAAAGTATACCTCTGTAAAACTGATTTCAGCCCTAGCTGGTTTGGCTCAGTGGAGAGAGCATGGCCTGTGAACTAAAGGGTGGTCCCAGGTTTGATTCTGGTCAAAGGCACAGGCCCCGGTTGCAGGCTCACTCCCCAGTAGGGGGCATGCAGGAGGCAGCTGATCAATGGTTCTCTCTCATCATTGATGTTTCTATCTCTAGCTCTCTCCCCCTCTCCCTTCCTCTCCAAAATCAATAAAAATATATTTAAAAAAAACAAAAAAGAAACTGATTTGAAAAAATAGCAATGTGATTTCAGAGCTTCCATTGTGCACCCATTAGAGGTCAATAAGCAGTTGTTAACAAACGATAATACAAACTTAAAGTGCTAACAAGTGATGAAGGTTGGAACTTAAGAAAGGTTTTGTATAATTTTTCTATCCCCACCCCGTCTGACTTAAAAGGTGGCAGGCACACTTGAAAACAAATACACAAAAATCTGTGGGTTGAATAAAGCTGTTAGTTTTTACAATAGGAATCTAAAGTTACCATGTGCTGCATGTTAAGGTACTCTAACTCAGGGTTTCTCAATCTCAAGACTCAAGGTTTCTCCACCTCAACGCTCTGGACATTTCAGATCAGGTGCTTCTTTGTTGTGGGGGGGCTGTCTTATGTATTGTAGGATGTGTAGCCGCATCTCTGGCCTTTACCTGTTAGTTGCCAGGAGCAAATGCATCCTCAGTTGTGACAACTAATAATCTGCCAGATGTGCCTTGACCGGTGTGGCTCAGTGGATAGAGTGTCGGCCTGCAGACTGAAGGGTCCCAGGTTCGATTCTGCTCAGGGGCATGTGCCTTGATTGCGGGCACATCCCCAGTGGGAGGTGTGTAGGAGGCACCTGATCGATGTTTCTCTCTCATCGACGTTTCTAACTCTCTATCCCTCTCACTTCCGCTCTGTAAAAAAATCAATAAAATATATTTTAAAAAAATAATAATCTGCCAGATGTCCCCTGGAGGGCAAAATCACCTGGTTGAGAACCATGCTCTAGCTACCAGTTAGCACATCACCTGGGTAGTAGAGTCTCCTCTTAAGCTGCAATACCACCAGGATCAGGGACTCATGTCCGCTGACTAGGATGTGGAGTATTTCTAGGTCACTTTCTGGCCACCTGGGCTCACTCACCTTCCTGGGAGGGACAGGGGTTGCTTGCCTGTTTGGCAGGGTGCTTCTACTGCCACACCTCTTTCATCCTCCCCCAGCTTGCCCCGTGCGCTGAGCCAGCTCAGCCAAGGGTTCGAAAGCCTGAGGGAGGGCGGTGAATGATGAATAAAAGACAAAGAGAATAAGCTGGGTCTCTAGGTGGATCTTCCTGTGCCTGGCTGAGGCCACAGAGAGAGATCCAGACAGCAAGCTGAGCCTTTCTTTTACAGCCAGAGGTAAACAAGGTAGTGGTCACCATAGTTACAGTGTTCTTGTGAGTTTCACTTGTTTTGGCAGCACTTGCTGCACCTCCCTCAGCCCATTAGCTACTCAGGTAAGATCTATTCTAGGGAGCATCATAGGGTCAAGCCTAATTATGCTAAGAGGACTGTGCCCTCTAAGCTGGGACTTGTTTGTGGCTTTGCCAACAGGTCAGTCCCAGGCTTAACCGTACAGCCCCTCCCTACACCCAGTCTGTGGTTTTATGCCGCTCCCTCATCTGCACCTCCAGGAGCAATGGCTGGCCTCTCTGCTGTGCTCTTGTACCCGCCCCCCCCACACACTGTAAGGCCCAAGTGGTCTCCCCCTCGAAGGTGCAATGAGCGGTGGGCCATTGGTGGACAGGCACGATGCCTCTTCTTCTGCAGAGGCCCCATCTCTCCTCTGGAACAGCAGAAGGGAAATCCTCCTTCCACCACAAGGAAGGGTGGGCCGGGGGCAGGTCTCTTTCAGAGCAATGATTGAAGATGCCAAGGTTGGGTGGGCAGCTTTCTACCTCTGTTATCGGAAAGGGGGTGGATTACTCCCACCCCCACCCCAGTAGGGAATTCTAGAAGTGAATTGTCCCTCCTGCCAGGAGCTTTTCCCTCCCTGAGTGAAAGGGTTTGCCTCTGTAAGATGTTCTTATCAGGAGCTGTCTTCTTTCCCTTACCTTAGAACCACCTAGGTGGGGAAAAAATAGAGAAAGAAATACAAAGGAGAGAAGGGGAACTTTTCCTCATAGATCTTTTCACTCACTCAACCTCAAGTCAAAATAGAGGGTGGAATGGGAGAAATATTCTCCATTTTTATTCTCAATTTCCATATCTCTAAGTAGACCAACCATGACAGTTTTATGACCCAAATGCAAGGATACATTTTATGTTACTCAATGAGCAAAGTGACTTCAGCTCTGAATGGGCAGGAAAATAAATAATACACATATTTAAAAATTTCCTTCTAGTTTCTAATTTTTCCAAAAGGTTTCCCCTCATTAACCTGAAATTTCTGGAATGTGTACATTTCACCGTCCCACCCATCCCTGGGTTTTAAGGCAGGAATGTCAAGCACAATCAGCATTAGGTCACCACTTGGTCAGTGGAAATTTTTTAAAATTTCTGGCCTGTAGTTTCTGGCTCCCAGCCAGTTTTGGTGGCAAAAATTGCTCTGGGGTGGTGGTGGCAAAAGCCTGGATGAGTCCTCAGCCAACATGCTCCTCACTGCACTCTAGGGACAGTTTGGAGGTTACAGAGGGGCATTGGGTCTGCACCCTCAGAATGGGCTGCCACCCTGAAAGTGCATGCATTAGGCCGCCTGGGTCTGAATAGCAAGTGGCTCCACTCCTGGTACTTGTCAACCATCGAGGCACCTTGAGAAAGCAGCTAAGCATATGCAGGGAGTGTGACATCTGCAGGATAACTGGTCCAGTCTGTTTCACCAGTTGAATTATGGGAACAAAAGAAGAAAAGATAATGTGTCAATTTAGAAGACACGAAGAAACATGACAACCAGATGCATTGTATGGCTCAGGATAAACTCTTAGTCTGAAATTCATATGATGAAGCCCTAACCTCCAATATGATGGCATTTGGAAATGAGACCTTGGCAGGAGATTAGGTTTAGATGAGGTCATGAGGTTGGGGGCCCCATCATGGGATTAGGGTCCTCTTAAGAAGAGGAATAAAGACTAGTGCTGCTCTCTCCCTGACCCTGACCCTGTCCCTCTCTATATGAGAAGACAGTGAGAAGGTGGCCATCCACAAGCTAGGAACTGAATCAGCCAGCACCTTAACCTTGGACTTCCCAGTCTCCAGAGCTATGAGAAAGAAATGTCTGTTGCGTAAGCCACCCAGTTTATGGTATCTTGTTGTGGCAGCCTAAGCTAAGACACCAGGACACTTTGGGGCACAGTTAAAGAAATGTATATATGACCTAGGTGTTAGATAAGATGAAAATCTATTGGCATGGGGAGATGGAGACCATTAACAGAGAAAAGCAGCTTTCAAAATATATTCTGAGAGCCCTAGCTGGTTTGGCCCAGTAAATAGAGCATCAGCCTGTGGACTGAAGGGTCCCGGATTGGATTCTGGTCCAGGGCACATGCCCCGGTTTCAGGCTCAATCCTCAGTAGGGGGCGTGCAGGAGGCAGCTGATTAATGATTCTCTCTCATCATTATGCTTCCATCCCTCTCTTGCTCTTGGAAATCACTAAAATTTATTCTTTTTTAAAAAATATATATATATTTGAAGAAAAAGTTCTGTAATGTTATATAGTAAACTAGAGGCCCAATGCACAAAATTCATACAAGAGTAGGTCTTCCTTCCCCTGCCCTGACTTCCCTCTGGCACCCGGGACTGGGCTTCCCTCACAGCCCCGGCTTTGTCAGGAAGGTCATCCAGATGGTTGTTCTGCTGTTCGGCCTATTTGCATATTACGCTTTTATTATAGATGAGTGGCCCACTCATGGGGGAGGAGGAAGGTGTCCCTCAGCCCAGCTTGCACCCTCTCTAAGCTGGGACCCCTCAGGGGATATCCGACTGCCTGTTTAGGCCTGATCCCTGTGGACATCCAGCAGTCAAACATCCCTCTTGCAACCCGGGACCACTGGCTCCTCAGCCCCGCCACCATGGCTTTGTCCGGAAGTTCTCCTGGAACATCTCCTGTTCTAATTAGCATATTACCCTTTTATTAGTATAAATTGTTAAATGGTAACCTCTGGGTGGTAGGAATATGGTGTTTCGTTTTATTTTTGCTTTTCAATATTTGAAAACTTTCTACAATGCATATCCTATATAATAAAAGCCTAATGTGCTAAGTGTCCAACTGTTCATTTGACTGTTTGACCAGTCGCTATGATGTGCACTGACCACCAGGGGGCAGACACTCTGACTAGTAGGTTAGCTTGCTGCTGGGGTCCTGCTGATGGGGACTGGGCAAGTTAGGCAGGACATGCCCTGGAGCTCCTCATGGTCCCTCCCTGGCTGGCCAATCTCCCCTGGTCCCTCCCCAGCCTCTAAAATATTTCTTCTAATTAATTTCTTTTGAATGTGCATGAATCCGTGCACCAGACCTCTAATATATATATTAGGTTGTGCGTTTTTTGTTAAAGAAAAGGTTATTTTTAATTATGTGTGCTGGGAGGGGCTTCCCAAATCATTTGTTTCACCCTGCATTTTTTTCAAAGGAGGAAAATTTTTGACTCATCACACTAACTTAAAAACACACACACAAACACTTTTTATTGTGGAAAATTTCAAACAGACACAAGGGAAGACCAAACATTCATCAGCCATGACAATGATCAACTCATTCATTTGTTCCCCTTTCACTTTCTCACTTTTCATTTTATTTTGAAGCAACTCCCAGACCTCATATAATTTATCCCATTAATATTGCAGTGTTATCTCTTAAGGGACTCTGAAAAATACATAACCACAATACATTTTTACATTAGAAGTTTAATAATAATTCCTTAATTTCATCTAATATTCAGTCAGTGGTCATATTCCCAATTATCTCACAAATGTAAGAACTGAGCTTTTAAAAGTTTGATTGAATTAGGATCCAATACAGGAGGTCCTTTGGTTACGTGGGAGATCCGTTCCTACGGCGCGACATAACTCAATTTTCACT
>NW_006291427.1:506549-512662 GCF_000327345.1 Myotis davidii | reverse complement strand
CATGGAGATGGAGGCCAAAACTGGCTCTCTGACATCCCCCAAGGGGTCCTGGATTGCAAGAGGGTGCAGGCCAGGCTGAGGGACCCCACCTGTGCATGATCAGGCCACGGAGGGACCTCATAAGGGCTCCATCTTGCTCAGTCCCCATTGCCTGGACCCCAGCAGCAAGCTAACCTACTGGTCAGAGCATCTGCCCCCTGGTGGTCAGTGTACATCATAGCAAGCAGTTGAGCAGCCTTAACATATCATTAGCATATTATGCGTTGATTGGTTGTTCGGTTGTTCTGCCGTTTGGTCTATTTGCATATTACCTTTTTATTATATAGGATGGGAGATGGCAACGTAACCATGAAATGATATACATCAAGTCCAACATAACCATAGGACTATCTGTAAGGTCCATCTATTGCAATGGGCAATATGTCTTTTTTAGTCTCTTTTAATCTACAGGTTCCTTCTCCATTTCTTTATTTTCCTTGGCAATATATTGGTTGAAGAATCCAGGTTGTGTGCCTTGAGGTGTTTCTCAGTGTTGATTTTGCTGATTGCATCCCCTGGTGTTCAATGCATTTTCCCCTCCTTTTTATTTCCTATAACTGGTAGTGGCATCTACAGGTTTGTTCATATTTCTAAGTTCAATTTTTGGGGGACTAGAGCACTTCATAGATGGTGGTGCGTTCTTCTATCAGGAAGCACACCATGTCTGGTTGTCTCTTGTACTGTGTTTGTGATGATCGCTGTTACTGAAACTCAATACCTGGATCCATTACCTCATGGTGATATTCCAATTCTAAAATTCTGTCTTCATGTACTAGCTAAAATCTACACTAATAAAAGACAAAGATGCCAATTGACTGTACCTTTGCTACACCCTAAGCCACGCCCACCAGCCAATCAGAGCAACTATATGCAAATTAACCCAACCAAGATGGCTGCCGGCAGCCACGGAACTGGAGCAAGCAGGAGTCTTGGTTGCCTGGCCGATGGAGGAAGCCAAGCTTCCCGCTAGCCCTGAGCCGGCTGTGGCCTCCGCTTGACCACCAGGGTGCAGACGCTCAATGCAGGAGCTGCCCCCTGATGGTCAGTGAGCTCCCACATGGGGGAGCTCTGCTCAGCCACAAGCCAGGCTGACGGCTGCCAGTACAGCGATGGTGGTGGTGGGAGCCTCTCCTGCCTCCTCAGCAGCGCTAAGGATGTCTGCCTGCAGTTTAGGCCTGCTCCCCGCTTGGACATCCCCCAGGGCTGCCGGGCTGCCAGAGGGATGTCTGACTGCCAGCTTAGGCCCAATTTCCCACGGGAGCAGGCCTAAGCCAGCAGGTGGTCATCCCCTGAGGGGTTCCAGACTGCGAGAGGGCACAAGTCTGGCTGAAGGACCCCCCTGAGTGCACAAATTTTTGTGCACTGGGCCTCTAGTATTTATATAAACAGAAATTTCCCTTCACCAGTGATTTTATAAAGCTAAATAGATGCTTGATTCTTTCCCTTTACTTGTCAGTTCTTAAAATAATGAATTGATTCTCTGCCATCCTCCAAAGGTGAGAAATATTTTTATCATTATGAACTAATGAATTTAACCATATTTGTCTCCCAACCTACTGCAGTTCTTACCCTTTTAAAAAAAATCCTCACCTGAGGATACGTTTTATTGGGAGGAAGTGAGATGGAGAGAGACAGAGAAACATCTGATGTGAGAGAGAGACATCAATCAGTTGCCTCCTGCACACACCTCGAACAGGGGCTCCAACCTGAAACCTAGGTATGTGCCCTGACCAGGAATTGAACCTGAGACCCTTTGGTGCATCAAACAATCCTCCAACCAACTGAGCCACAGCAGCCAGGCCAGTTCTTAACCATCTTGATGCTAAATTATCCCATCCTTTGGCCATTGAGAGCTCTTCAAAATTGCTCCCAAGTCTTTTTGACATGACCCTTTTATAGAAATCTCTCTTCAGAGCTGAAATATTATTCCAACGGGAAAACTGGCCGTAAAAAATAAGCCAGCATATTATTTCTGAGGTACTTTTTCCCCCCCTTTAATTTGAATGGGTTCCCTCCTGATGAAGGTCTCTCCCACCCAGCTCCCATCACCCTCTTGACTTGAATGCTCCAGGACACTCTCACCTCTGGCTATACTGCCCTAGGCCTCCCTGCTTTGCTGGAGTTTCAAAAGATGGAAAGTCAGAGTTGGAAGTGGCTTGGTGGCCCCGGGAGGACATCCAGGTGTTTTACCAGGTGTTGGGCAGGCAGGGCTGGGCCCCAGCTGACTTCCCAAGGGGTGCTCATCCCTCCTCATGTGAGAAGTATAGTTCCAGCATAGTCTAAGTTTTTTAAACATTTTAACTCTTTGCAGGCCTTCACTCTTATATATCTCACAAAAGGTCTGGGTTGCCCAGGCTCACAGCATCCTTAAGCACCTGCCTTTGTCTGAGCCCTGACTGCATCCAATCCAGCCTCTCCTTCCAACTCTGCTGAGATTCCAGTTTTTCTCATCTCACCTCGTCTCCATCTCTATCCCTACCTCTCTCTTTTCAACCTCTAAGTGACCATCTGGATTTGAACCCACATATGCTGGCTCCACAGTACCTGGCACTTGGTGCCTACCTTTGTTCCTTCCCACTGAGCACAACCTGTCCTCTGTCTTTATCCTCTTTGAACACGTAACTATTTATTTTTTAAAAATGATAAATACATGCCCTAACCGGTTTGGATCAGTGATAGAGTGTCAGACTGCGGACTGAAGGGTCCCAAGTTCGATTCCGGTCAAGGGCATGTACCTTGGTTTCGGGCACATCCCCAGTGAGGGGTGTGCAGGAGGCAGCTGATTGATGTTTCTCTCTCACTGATGTTTCTAACTGTCTTTCCTTCTCCCTTCCGCTCTGTAAAAAATCAATAAAATATATTAAAAAAGTAATAATAAATACATAGTTCTCTGATTTCAGAATGAAGACATACACATAAAAATTTAAGTAATCTAAATTTTTTTGAACACATTAAGATACCTCTCTTGTCGGGCCTCAAAATAATCATCAAGTATTTGGTGTACTTCCTTCTAGACCTACATAAAAATTTACAAATTTTTTTTCTCAAAATGTGCTTTTTCTATATGTACTCTCCTGCACACTACTTTGTTCACTTATTAGGAACCGCTTCTTGTGTTCAGAACAGTTATGTCTTCTGCATTGTATTTAACAGCTTCAGTTTTCCATTGATACCATAAATGACTTAGTTCCATACTGATGAATATTAGGGGTTGCGTCCAGTTTTTCATTATTTCAAACAATGCTGCAATTAGCATCCTTGTACACTCAGCTTAGTACACTTGTGTAACTATTCCCATAGGATAAATTCCTGGAAATGTAATTTTTGAGTCAAAACCATGCACATTTTAAATTTTAATAAATACTTTTAAACTGACCTCCAAAAAGGCTGTATAATCTACACTTACAATGACCGCCTCTTCCCTGCACATATTTGCCAGACTGATGTTATGAATTTTTTTCAGTTTTGCCTGACAGGTGAAAAGTATTTTATTATTGTTTTATTTTGCATTATTTATTGTTAAGATTGGACATGTTTATTGGTAATTTCTGTTTCTTTGGTGAACTGTTCATGCCCTCTTTTCACGTTTGGATTTTCTTTTTCTTAACAACTCAAAAATCTTTCTTGCATATTGTACCAATCATTTTCTCATGTGTTAGAAGAAAAATTTTCCCAGTTATGTTTGTAGATTGAGTTGGCCATATATTTTTAAATTGTGAATGTGTTCAAACTTAAAAATTTTCATTTGTGCCTGGCCAGTGTGGCTCAGTGGTTGAGCCTCGACCTATGAACCAGGAGAGGTCAGGGCACATGCCCAGGTTGCAGGCTTGAGATCCCCAGTAGGGGATATGCAGGAGGCAGCTGATCAATGATTCTCTCTCATCAATGATGTTTCTCTCTCTCTCTCCCTCTCCTTTCCTCTCCGAAATCAATTAAAACATATAAAAATTAGCCTTATGTAATAATAACCAGGAAATAACAAGAAGTCTGATGTGCTGGTTATAATTTCTTTAATATGAATGAAAATAAACACAAGACAAAGTTTTTAAAAAATGTCCCCCATACTGTTTAAAAACATCCATATTATCCATATTTTTTGAAACTCTTTTCTAGGTGGTCACAAACCTTTTACCTGAACATTCACTCTTGCTTCAAATTCATTGATCTTCACTCACAGTCCTTTCAAGCCCACTTTCTTTGCTGTGTCAAGGTGATCATTTCCCCAATCACATAAGCTCCAAACTGGGCTTGGAAGATGCTCTCCCTCCTCCCACCCCCATTCATTGTCTCTTGCTCTCCATTCTCCCAGACACTGTTTTCATCCTCCTTCCTGATTCGTCACCTCCCGGGATTTGTCACAGTTCCTTCCCCAAGACCAGCATGTTCCTTTGAAGCCCATCTTTCTCAACCAGCTTCATCATGGCTGACTCCCTATTGCCCTCTGTATTGTTTATTTATCTATTTATTAATCCTCACCTGAGGATATGTTTGTTGTTGTTGTTTTTAATTGATTCTACAGAGAGAGGGAGAGAGAAACATCGTTGTGGGAGAGAAATATCTATCAGTTGCCTCCCATACTCCTCCAGACAGGAAATGGGACCTGCAACCTAGGCACATGCCCTGACCAGGAATCGAACCTGAAACCTTTTGGTGTATGGGATGACCCTTCAGACAACTGAGTCCCCCCCTCCCCCCCAGGCCAGGGCTGCGACTGTTTAATTTAAACACACTTCCTGGCCCGTACCCCCATCTTCTACTGTTCTACAGACAATCACTGTGACTTTGGGACTTTCCTCCCTCCCCCTGCTCATCCAAGCCTTACCTGTCCTTACAGGCTCCATTTCCAAGAAGCATTCTCAGCTGATCCCAGCCCTCTCCCTCTCTTACTCCTGGAGCCCTGGCTAGTGTCAGCTCAGGTAGTGCATCTCCCTGGGTAGATCACAACTGCTCCAGGGCAGGTTTTAGTTTGAATATTCCTTCTGCATCGGCACATTGTCAAGCACACATCAGATGCTCCATAAATATGTTGAGTCACTGAAAACTTACCTCACACTCCACCTGTCCCCATTACTACAGCCACTCAACCCTCCCTGCACAACCCCCAACTCCCACAAACCAAGGGTCAGAGGGAAAAGGAAACAAATGTAAGAAAGGCAGAGCACACTGAAATTTAAGAAGCCAGTTTTAGGATCATTAGTCTTTTAATATATTATTCTGCAAGAAAGGAATTAAAAAAAAATTCCTGACATCTCTTCTGATTTTTTAAAATTTAAATAAATACCCTGCCCTCCCCCCACCCACAAAAATGTCCCTCCTTCCCCATCATCCCACCCATCCCTGGTGCCAGATCCTCACTCCAGAGCTAAAGAAGATGCCTGTTTCAGAACAGGCCAGCTCCCTACCAAATTCTGGCGACTTGTAAATACTGTAAATGAGTCTGCTGCCCTCCAGACCAAATCCCTAGCTTTGGGGCAGGCCTGGGTAGTGGGGCCTTCAGGCGTTGGGGAGAGTGCAAACGTGCTTTCCTTTAATTGCTCTCGACTCCCCACTCCCTGCTTGGGGTGGGGGGAGGGGGCGGCAGAATTGCCCTCTAGACTAAAATAAATAAAATAAATATGCCCTCCCCAATTCCCGACTCTATAAGAGCTCCTTCACCTCTCACTCTCTAGTCCCTCCTTCAGTTGGCCCGTCCCCTTCCTCCCTAACCCTTCCCTCCACCCCCATGCTGACCTCTGGCTTGGCCTTCGCCCTCTCGGGAGGGGTCTACCGCGCTCAGTGGGAAGAGCAGCGAGAGCCTCACTCCCAACTTCAAGCAAACCCTCCTCCTCCCCCAAATGTCTGTGGGTACTGCTAGTGCCCCAAGCCCATGGGCCTAGCAGACTCCCTGCCTCCAGGGGTTAGGATGAAGGGCCGGGGTGGCTCTCTCTCACCTGGTCCTTCAAGGGTCCCTCATTCAGGGCAAGTCTCTCGGGGAGCCCTGCCCTGCTCCCCAGTCCTGCTGCCCCGGCCTCCCGCCCTCCTCAGATGGCAGTGTCCCAGAGGACGGTGTGCTGCCGGCGGCAGGGCGGGGTGCC
>NW_006291427.1:506063-506372 GCF_000327345.1 Myotis davidii | reverse complement strand
GCGCCTTCCTCCCGCCGCCGCCCCGACGTGGGGAGAAAGGGAGAAGGGGGGGCCTCAGATGACCGTGCCCCGTCCCCCCGGCGGAGACCAGTGCCTTCTCCCAGCAACAAGTCTTCTCCTCACCTGATCCTCTCCCCTGGCGGGGGCACCGATGGGAGCAGAAACCCAGCCCTGGCACCACCCTTTGCCCAGCGGTGAGCCCTACGGCCAGGCTGTGCCTATCTCACCCTGTGGACGGGGCACCTTTGAAAAGCTGCCTTCCTCATCGGACGCACTTTTCCAGTGGTCCCCGCAGAGCGGGTGCACAAT
>NW_006291427.1:500190-505916 GCF_000327345.1 Myotis davidii | reverse complement strand
CCTATTAGTCTGGCCAGGGCCCAGCCTGACTTCATGCCTTTCTTTCCACATCCTGGCCTTCCTCTCTATCTGTCCCTTCACAAATATAACCCAACCTCATCTTCCTCCTCACCTGGCTGGGGACATCCCGGGGCTGACTGCAGGGTCTGGGGGTGTGGAACACGGCCTGGCGGACTCCAGAGGTGGAGGCAGAGCGGCCCAGGCGGTAGCCTCCGGTGAAGTCTGAGGAGGAAGTGAGGGAAGGGGCCTTCAGGGCTCCCACTCGTTTCCCCGAGGACAGCCCCTTCCAGGCGGCCCCCTGCCTCATCAGAGGGAAGGGGATGCAGATGAGGTATTAGGGTGTAGGCCCCAGGACATGGGCCCTGGGAGATTCCCCCCAGACCACCCCATCTGTGCACAGGGGTGGGAGGGCCGGTGTCACCTCCATTTCGGTGGCAGGCCGGAAAGGTCTGGCAGGGTGTGGGCAGCGCCGTGCGGCTCCCTCCTCGGTCTCCTCCGTGGTGGATCCTGGCCAGCAGGCCCTCTGCCCCCTGGCTCCTCACTGGGATCCCTGATGCCACAGGACCCCTGTCCTCGCGCTCCACCTTGGCTGGACCCTCAGTGCTGCCATTCCAGGCCCGGGCACTCTCCTCAGCCTCTGCTGGGATGACAAGGAGAGCTCAGTGCCTGCATGTGGGAGGGGTCTTGCTATTCCCCCAGCTCCACACACTGCAGTGCGGGTGGATCACAAGTAGCTGCCCCTTTGCAGGTCACAGCTGGGAAGGGAGGGGGCTATGTCACACTCCCCAGCACATTCACACACAGGAGGAACCCGAGTATCACTACCTTCCATTGCAATCATTGGTATGACTCCTGGCAGAGGGGCCTACCCTATCCCAGCTTTAGCTTCCAAGCCCCTACAGCCCCAGATAGGGCTGTAATGGCTACCTACCAAACAGAACAGGGGCCCTATCTCCAGGAGGGGAAGAATCCTATATCCTGAGCCAGGAAGTGTGCGTGTGTATGTTGGGGGGAAATTGTTGGAGGAAGGGCTGTCTGTGAGCTAAGCTCATCACTGAGAGTAGGCCTGGCAGAGCATTGCGTTGCCAGGCAACAGTAGGGGCCTCCCTCTCCTCTTCCTCCAGTCTGGACAAGTTGCCATGGTAACAGCTGGGAGGCAGCTGTGTTTAGCTCCAAGTGTGCGCACACTCACACACACCCCTGCAGCCCAGCAAAGGGAGGGGCAGGGAGTACAGCAGGATGGGGCAGGAGGAGAGGCTGCTCTGGGGGCCAGATTCTACCTCCCCAGCTCAGATCTTACTGCCCCTTCAGCCCACACTTGGGAACCCCGTCCCTTTAGTCCATTGCATACCCCCAGCCCTCTGGTCTCCCAGAACTCTTCCCAGTTCAGGACAATGGGCCATGGCTTCCAAATAACTCCTCCAAGGCCTCCCCTAAATTACCATGGTCATCCGCACCCCTCCCACCTTCCTTTCACTCACTGTCCAGTTCTTTTGCCTTCCTTCCTCCATACAGGACCTTCCGCTGCAGAGCCCAGCCTGCCCCAAATGCCGCTGCACCCATCTCCTCTTCTTCTGGTGTCCCTGCACTGGCGATGACGTGGGCACAGGAAATACTGGCAAAGGCACCCCCATCAGTCCCTTGCTCTTGCAGCTGGATCTTGACCAGGGGGGATGGGCCCCCCACTCCACAGCCCTTATTCAGCACCCCCCCAGCCTTGAGGCTTTCATAGGCAGGGGGTCTCTTAAGCCCAGCTGCTGAGGCTGGGTAGGTCCAGAGGGGGGTGAGGGGGCTTGCAGTTGGGTCCGGAAGGCTGTGTGGGGAGGCCAGGCAGCCTCGGTGATGGAGAACCCCAGCTGCTGTGCCCATGGCTCCGCTGTGGGGGCTGGACTTCCCAGGTAAGGGGGGCCTTGAGCTGGTGCACAGCATCCCATGGAGCACTGAGATCTCCTTCTCTGTCTTGGGCTCCCCAGCACCCAAGGGAGGCCCAGCTGGCAGGACGGAGTGGGTGGTCACCTTGACTGCTGAGTACACCATGGTGTAAGACACGGCCTTGTCCTTGGGGGGGCCAGGGAGCAAGGTGGCTGGGGCAGGAGGGGCTGCCGGCGCCCCTGCCGCCTTGGGGCAGATCATGCTGTGGGAGTTGGGGAGCTCCCGCTCCCCCCGGGGCTGGCCAGAGCCCTGGGGTGGCAGCGGTGTTGAGTGGCTCCGGGCCCGGCCCGAGGGTCCCAGCAGCAGCAAGTTGGCAGCAGGAGGAGGCGGTGGTAGGGGAGGCGTCTCCCGCTCTCGGGCAGGCACTTGGGGAGCTGGGGTAGAGCCCACTGCCTCCTTGGAGTGGCAGAGGACTGGTAGCCTTGAGACCCCATCGCCAGGGGTTCGGGAAGCAGACTTGGCTTGGGGGAAGGCCAGAAGTGGAGGGCGATGCTGAAGGAGGTTAGGGAAGGGCGGGGGGATTTCACAAGGAGTGGTCTTGGTGGGTGTCCCGTCCCTCCGGCTTGGGAGGGCGGAGGCTGGACGATGGTGGGTGTGGGGCTGGAGGGCATGAGGCTGGTGTTGCGAGGAGGCGATGGTCAGCGAAGGGGGCCCATTGGCCCGGCCTTCCCCTGCCTCCTCGAGCAGCGGATATTTCATCTCCTCGTATATGGCCTCGCTCTCTTCCGAGTCTGAGTCAGCGCCAGCTGGAGGGGTCGGACCCCCACCCCCAAGAGGGGGCCCAGTCAGGCCCCCTCCACATCTCCCTCCTCCCCTGAAGACATCCCCCACCATCTCAATGTACACTGGCTCTTCTTCTTGGGAACCCACCTCAGGGTCCCCAGCGATGCAGGACCCTCTACTGAGGCGCTGAAGGGGCAAGTTTCCCCCTCGGGGAGAGGGAGCTGGGGGACAGGACTCATCGAAGGAGACAGAGAGCTGGGTGTTGGGGCTTCGCCTGGGCTTCTGTGGAGGAACCTTCCGGCTAGACTCTCGGCCCTCTGGGGCTGGCTTCTGTGAGCCTGGGAAAAACGGGAAAGAGAAAAATAAACTGTGCTCTTGTTTGCGGACGGGAATAGGGGAGACCCTTTCTGACCTCTTGACTTGCCTGCAAGGACATAGCTGCCTCTTCATTTTGCCCACATTTCTCAACTTACAGCTCCAGTGGGTTCCCATCTTACCAGTCAGCCCGCAGTCCTTCTAATGAACGCCTCAGAATCTGAAGCTCCCACCCTCAGTTCTCTCCCACCCTCATGTACCTCCAAGGACATGTCACTCCTTCCCCAAGATGGAACTTTTCAGGAAACTTCCCCTGTCCTTGAATAATCCATCTCACACCCTTCCGAAAAGGAACCACCCCCAGCCCTTCTGAGAACAAAACCTTCCATTTCCTTGGTTCTTCCCTGAATGGACCCTCCCAGCAGGACTCCCCTGGCCTGGAATGGATCCTTCCAATTCCCCACTCCGTGCTTCCCCTGAGGAGGGTTGGGGGTATCTCACCTGCCTTCTTGCTAGGGGGCGTCTCTGCCCCGGACCCTGCCATGCTGAGCTTGGTGCTGGGGTGTCTCCGGGGCTTGGCCGGGGGTCTTCGTGTGCTGCTGTCCTCAGTGAGACCCCCACCTCCTCCCCCAGGACCACCCCCCACACTGTCCATGCTGCCCACCGAGTGGCAGGAGAGGGATCGAGGGGCCATGGCGCTGCGGCAGGGGTGGGGGGTGTGCTCCTGGGAGGCGGGCATAGTCATGAAGCCCATCCTGAGGGAGCGGCGCAGAGAGGCGATGTCCCGCACACGGACCCCGGGCCCTGGGCCAGCCCCGGGCCCTATCGAGCCTGCAGGAGCCACCTCCTTACTGGAGCTGGGGAGAGAAGGCCAAGATGGAGCAGAGGTCGGTTGCAACCCTGTGGCCTCCCAGGGAGAAAGAAGAGGGACTGGGGTGGGGATGGGGGGAGGCCTGTAGGTCCAGGGCACTGAAGTAGAAGCTTCAGGCAGAATCCCTGGGCTTTAAAAATGGGATGAGAGGAGAGGAACGTATGTGTGCAGGGGAGCAGCCCAGTGCTGGCCGACCTCAGCCTAGGCACATCCAGCACACAGCACACATGTGGACGATTTCATACACAGGCAGAGAGATGGCACACCCAGGCAGCACAACCCCATCTGGCTCACTCCTGCTCACACCTGGCCTCTGGCCTTCCCCAGGTCCAGCCTCAGTGGCCTATGCTCCGCACCACACCGCACCTCCTCTCCCAGACGCGGGGCTGTACCACCACATCGCTAGAGCAGCCTCCCCCGGCTGAGCTGATCTCTGTCTGTCTCTCTCCTCAGTGCTGTCCTCTCTCTGTCACCCTCCCAGGCTCACCCCCGTTCCCTTTCACTGTCCCCTGAGCTTCTGGATGAGTGAAGGTTAGGGGATGGCTGGCAGGCAAGAGGGGGAGAACTGTGGGGTGGGCTTTCATTAAGGCCCTGTCTACTAACCCTTCATTAGGAAGAGATCACTGCAATGATAGCTCTGATTAATCTAATTAACAAGAATTAAACTCTAGTTTCGAGGAGGGAGAAGGGAGCAGGGAAATGGCTCTGACTCAGGCTCCAAGAGGCTGTGCAGTCAATGGGAGTGAAGATGAGAAGGGAGCAAGACAGAAGAGGCCAGACCCCAGGTCCCTGGGAGGGCAAGGAGAGAGGGCAAGCTCTGGTCTTCTGAAGGGCCTACATGTCCCTCACCACACACACACAGCCCTACCACTTGGCCACTCACCTCCCCCCGCAGAGGCTGAGAGGGGGCCAAAGGGATCTTCTCTGGTGCCCCACAAATGACCCCATCCCTGGACTGTGAGGGCAGCATGGCCTGCCCCTTCCAAGGTCAGATGACAGGGGAGCCAGGAGCCAGCCCCAAACTGAGAGAAGACCACAGGCCAGAGGTGAGTGAGGGAGGAGTGACTTGGGCCTCTGGGAATGGAGAAGAGCCAACAGGGTGCTCCTAAGCTGGAAGCCCCCCAAAAGGGCAGGACAGAGTCTGGAGGCAGGAGCAGGGTGGGGACAGGGTGTGTGCCATTCCAGCAATTCTGTACAGACTCTGAGATCAGACGGGATGTGACCCAGCGAGGGGGAGGCAGAAGTAGGCAGGTGGGGGGCATTCCAGGACACAGCCTTACCTCCTCCTGGCCTCCTCCTCCTTGTGCTGCCTCCACTCCAACTTCGTTTTTCGGTAGAGAAGGTTCATGTCGTGAAGTAGGAGGTGGGGGCTGGGGGGCCCTGCTTAGAGCCACCAGGCCGGGAGGACGGCCCTCCCTGGGTCCCGGATCCACTTGGTGGGGGGATGGGAAGAAGAAAAGGAAGAAAGGTGGGGTGGGGGGAGCAGGAATCAGAGAGAGAGAGAGAGGGAGAAAGAGAGAGAGAAAGGAACAGAGACATGACTCGGGTCCTTAGAGAGAAAACAGAGGCACACAAACCCAACGCCACCTCTAAGGACCCACAGACAGATAGACAGACATAGATGGACATTTGTACAGAGTCACACATCCTGATAACGGTGCTCAGAGCCACAAATACATACTTTGGAGAAATCAGACCAACAGAGATGCTCATCCTGTAAATACATCCTGATCCACCAAACAGGCCCCACAAACACACATTCAGACACACAAACCATGAGGCCATAGACGCTTATCTACAAACAGAGGACCAGACACACAGATCAGCGTAGGTAAACACAACCTAGGAACAGACACGCAGACATAAACACCTGACACACCCACAG
>NW_006291427.1:499348-499603 GCF_000327345.1 Myotis davidii | reverse complement strand
AGGAGGAGGGAGGAGGAGAGACAAGAGAGAGACTGGGGGAAGCCGAGCTGGGTCCTGCCGCAGAGACAGCCCCGCCTCCGGGTCCGCCCCCAGACCCGCCCCCGGCCCCAAACCCACCCTTCCACACTCTCCAAGGACGGAGGGGAGCGGCCGCCTGGCTAGGGTGGGAGGTACGGGGGCCTGACCACCAGGAGACAGATGCTCAATGCAGGAGCTTCCCCCTAGTGGTCAGTGCGCTCCCACAGCGGGAGCTCT
>NW_006291427.1:493812-495255 GCF_000327345.1 Myotis davidii | reverse complement strand
GAGAGAGAAAGGAACAGAGACATGACTCTGGGCCTGTGAGAGAAAACAGAGGCACACAAACCCAACGCCACCTCTAAGGACCCACAGACAGACAGACATAGATGGACATTTGTACAGAGTCACACATCCTGATAACGGTGCTCAGAGCCACAAATACATACTTTGGAGAAATCAGACCAACAGAGATGCTCATCCTGTAAATACATCCTGATCCACCAAACAGGCCCCACAAACACACATTCAGACACACATTCAGACACACAAACCATGAGGCCATAGACGCTTATCTACAAACAGATGACCAGACACACAGATCAGCGTAGGTAAACACAACCTAGGAACAGAGACACAGACATAAACACCTGACACACCCACAGTCACACAGACCTCTAGGCAGACACACACAAATAGGCTGCACAGAACTGGACATACCTACAGACAAGGAGTTATGCCTGGGCCTACTTGCAAACATTGCACCCCACTGGGGAAGGGGGAGGTAGTCAGATTCCCCACCCCATCTTGGGCCCTGAGGCTGGGGGGTGTCAGGAGGGCAGGGCTGGGATGCTGGAGAAAGGGTAGGGGCACTCTGAGTTGGGTATTAACAATACTACCATCCAAATATCTCCATCCCCTGCCTTCCCCTTCCAGTTCTTCGCCTGGGCCCGGGCCTCCGTCCACTCCTCATCCTGCGCTCTGGCTCCTCAGCGATCGTCTCCGCTTCCCTCGCTGATAGCTCAAATCACCTTCTTCCTCCTCCGGGATTTGGGAGGCCCCGGCTACCTTCTTCCAGTCCCCGCCCCTCAATCCCACCCTGGTATCTCCAGTCTGGCTCCGTAGCTACCTTTAGGGCTGCGGCCTCCATACCTGCCTGGTTTCGCTTCCCCCAAACACTCTCCTGCGCCTCAGCCTCACCTCTCCTCCCAGGCGCCCCTCCTCACTGCCGTCCTCTCCCTTCCTTGTCGATTCCAAACCTGGCCGGCTGCATCCCGCTCTCCATCCAAGGGCCCCAGGTTCACGGGCACCCCTCCCCTTCCCCTTGTCCCGCTATCCTGGGTTTCTCCGTCTCTCAGTCCGCCAATCCTCCCTGCCCCTGATTCCCCCCATTCCACCTCCCCGCACCAAGCCTCCCCAATTTCTACATAACCGTACCTGCCCTGCCGGACGCCGGCCCCCCCATGCCGGGCTCCGCCCGGAGCAGGAGGAGGGAGGAGGAGAGACAAGAGAGAGACTGGGGGAAGCCGAGCTGGGGAGCGGCCGCCTGGCTGGGGTGGGAGGCACGGGGGCCACGGAGTCCTCGGAGGACTCGGAGAAAGGTCGTGGGGCGCTGGGAACCCGGCGCCAGCCAGCCCCCGCTTTAGGGCGTCCGCTCCTCGCCGCCTCTCGCCCGGTGCCCGGCCGGGCCGTGCTCCGTTCGGTGGCCAAGGTCCCCGCGGAACGAAGCCA
>NW_006291427.1:486878-493682 GCF_000327345.1 Myotis davidii | reverse complement strand
CGAGGCCGGCAGGGGGGGCCGCTTTCTGGGCCTGGGGGCGCTGAGACCGGAGCGGATCCTTCCTTGTCTCTGCCCAGCAGGGGGCGTGCGCCACTGGCTGGACGCCAGCTTCCCGCCGCCCCCCCAGGTGCGGGAGGGCACCGTGCTGGCTCGCTGGGTGCTGGTTCTCTATCCGTCCAGCCTCCCAGGCGCCTGGGCCTCCTTTCACTTTCTGGGCCCAGTCTGGGCCAGGCCGCCCCCCCAGCCCAAGTCATCCTCCCTGCAACCTTTGACTGCAGGGGCGGAGCCCGCCCGGACCTGGGCGCTCTGGATAGGTCTGACTGCAGCCACCTTGGCCAAGGCCGGATGGTCGCTCAGGGCTGAGACCTCGCCCCCTTCCACCATCACTTTTCTCATCAGCTCCATGAGAAATTCCTGCTTTGGAGTTACCTTTGGTGCAGGTTAGCTGCAAGAAAACCTCAGTTCTACCCTTAACCGGCTGAAAAATGGACCTCCAAAAGATACCCACGCCCTAATCCCTGGAAACTGTGAATCTTACTTTATATGGCAGTCTCTCAAAATGTGCTGTGTGGCTTTGGGCAAATAGCGCAACCTCTCACAGTTGCCTCATCTCATACCTACCTCAATAATGTTGGGGGCAGTAATGGATACAAGTGTAAAGGGCCCCATACATTAAAGGGCTGTTATAAATGCACCCAAGAGAGGTAATACATTAAAACAACAGGTTTTTTTTTTCTTTTACACCTTAGTGTGAATGAGTTTTTATTGATTGGTTCAACAAACATTTCTGTAGAGACCAATACCCTCGCTAGGACTATAGACTCAGAGAAGTCCAAAATGACACAGAGGATCTAAAGCCATGGGTAGGGGAGGGTCTAAAGATGGGTTTTGAATAGTCTGTAACTAGCAGAGCTGAAAGAAGAATCTGGAGGTGGAGCAAGAGGAATATGTTCTGAATATTGCCAGAGGGAGAGAGTTTTTTTTTGGGGGGGGGGGGCGTAGAGGGCTGCCTCTTGGACTTCATATTTGGGAGGCCTCAGAACCTGGCTATGGTAGCCATTGTTACCATGAAGGGAGAGAGGCAGGAGTGCAGACGCATTTTAACAAAGAGATACATGATAAATATATAAGCATGGGGGCCCAAGGGGCTTTGCATCATTTAACCCTTTGCGGTCGTTTGTCCACTCTCAGCCACCAAAGCTTTTTTACTGTTCCGGTTGTATGTCTGCTCTCAGCCACCACAGAAAGGAACTATACGAATCTTAACTCTGTTCATTCATGTATCAGTTCATAATTTCTCTGAAAACTCTTACGTGTCTAAGCGACCTTGTCACAAACCAAAACACTGCCCTGACAAATCAGAGATATCAAAACTCAATATAAACAAACGCAGTCCTTCCACACTCGCCATGCAAAACACCGTGGCGAGTCAGTCGCCTTTTGAGAGTGAAGAAATCGACAAGCTTCGGAGATACTTCACAGAATTTCAGATAAAGCTTTACAAATTACGTTTAACTGTAATTAGGCATTCTCGCTTGTTAAGATATTTCAAAATAATACTCCAAAATGGCAAAAAGAAAGTTACCGAAAGTGTACTGCGAATCTGAAAGTAACGATGAAGAGTTTTATTTTGGCACCTTGAATACTGACTCTGACGTAGAAAGTGATAACGTTTGTAGTGATTCTACTAGTAGTGACGTAGTTCCCAAAAAGAATTAATAAATCCTGTTTATCCTTCATAATCTTGCAAGTTATGTATCACTGCTCTTTCAATGGAAATTAATTCCGACCAGTACGGCACCCATGTCCAAATTTAATACGACCGCAAAGGGTTAATTATTCCTAATCCTAAATATTGGTTAAAAATTTTCAGGAGCTAAAGCTGAGGAAGAAGGGATGTCAGACAGCCCAGTGCTAGTCTCCTACTAGCTGAGGCCTTGGGCAGTTTCATTAGCAGAAACATTGGAACTCAAAACCCATCCAGTCTCTGCCCAGGTCTGTTTGAGAATCTACCAGATAATTTATGTGAAGAGAACAAATATGAGGGATTCTTAATATACTCAGGAACAGTTTTGTTTGATCAAAATTAATTTTAATTCATTTCTTTCTGCACCTAGGAATGAAGGCAGAGGTGGCTTTTGCTAAAATAATTCCTCTTAGAATGTTGGTTGGGGTGCCAAAAAAGAGACAATGGCAGTTGGAGGTTTATTCTTTCACGCCAACCATGTGGTTGGCTCTTGATGAGTGTGTGTGGATTCCCCATAGCGGGAGGAGACTTGGCAGACCCATCCCCCGACCACTGAGGTGGCTCCACCTCGAGCGAGGGATGGGAGAAACGGGACATGTGAGAGGTGGGAGAGGAACCCGTGCTTGGGACCAGCAGTTCACCCTCAGGTGCACCAGTGTAGGTGGTTGTGTGTACATGTATGATGTTTTCCTATATGGGGGACAGACAAGGACACACCTGAGTATGTGAATGCCTCTGCTCTCCCAGATACCCTTTCTGAACCTTCTGAGTCTCCATTTCCACAGCGAAGGAGGGAAATAATATGATGTCTAGGATTTGGTTCAAATAATCCCACACAGAACAACAGGGGATGTGGATGAAACAAGAGTGGCTGTGAGTTGATAATTGTTGAAACTGCACGAGGGGTACCTGGGAGTCCGTTATACCATTCTCTTTACTTGGGGCATTTTTAAAACTTGTCATCATAATCCACTTTTCAAAACAGGGAGGGACAGGGGAGAATAACAATACCTTCCTCATACAGTGACAGTGAAAGCTAGCAAAGATGGGACAATAACAGCTTCAGCAGCACCGTGACATCGGTAGGGTGTTCACGGGGTGGTAGGTACCGTAGAGCTCCTATCAGTTCCCCGCTCCGCGGTGCCTGCAGGCCAAAGGCAGCAAGTGCCTACAAGTAAGGAAATCCCTGGCCGCTTTGCAGGCTCCGCCCCTTTCTCTCCGCCCTCCACAGCCTCTCCCAACGAGGAAAGGCTGCGCTGGGCCCAGCAGGTGTGGGGTTAAGGGAGTTGGGCCGGGGCCCCAGGAGCAGGAGCAGGAGCGGCAGCGGCAGCGGCAAGTGCGGCTGCACCAGCGGCGGCGGCGGCAGGCCTGGCCCCGCGCCAGCTGGCCCGGAGCCCCAGGAGGGAGAGAGGGCGGAGGAAGGGGAGGAAGAGGGGAAGGAGGAGGAGGAGGAGAGGAGCAGTCAGCAGGCCCGAGGAGGCAGGACTTCCTGGTGTGGGGGTTGTCAACAGCCCAGAAAGAGGGAGACGGTGAGACCGAACCAAAAGGAGCCGAGCGGCAAAGAGACCCATTGGTGCCACGCGGGAGGCGACTAGAGAGACCCGCTCGCCGCGACCACCGAAGTGGCTCCACCTGCAGGACCAGGGGGTGAGCCGCCCCGCCCGCATCAGCCCCGAGACACTTGGGGCTTCCGAGGCCGCGCCTGGGCTCCACCAAGGAGGCGGGGGTTCCTTCTCTTTCCGGAGCGCAAACTTTCCACGGAGATGCCTTGCGGGGCGAGGTGCGGCCCCCGAAGCGGACTGGGCCGTCTCTAAGCGCCGCCTGCGCCCCGCGCGCTGCTGAGAGGTAAGGCGCGGGGCGGGGCGGGGCGTTGGGGCGGGGGGCCGGGCCTGCCCCAGGAATGGGGGAGCTGGGGTGCGGGGGGCCTTGAGGACCTGCCAGGCCGAGGAGCTGCTTATCCCCCGGTCACCAAGCCCCGGAGCCCTTTGCTCCCGGGACGCGTTAGAGTCCCGTGAGTTGGAATCCCAGCCGAGAAATGCCCAACTTTGGGTCTGGGCTGCCTCTTCCTGCTCCGCGCGCCCGCGCTGACGGCTCTCTCCTCTGGTCTCTGTCATCTCGGTCTGTCTCTTTGTCTCTGGTGGTTTCCCCTTCCTCCCCCATCCTGCTCCCCAGAGAGGAAGGCCCGGAGGTGGCCTGCCCACTGCTTTCTCACACACACACTCTCTCACTCTTTTTCCAGTTTGCAAACTCAGCTCTGGAGTTCGGCAGCGACAGCAGCAGGAAAAACCTGCCCCTGCTCCCGCTTCTCGCCGCCTCCCCTCCCCTGTTCTCCCTTCACCAGCCAGGCACCCCCAGTTCCTGCAAGGCCCTCCCACCATGTCGGACCCAGACGTCCCCAGGGGCCCCGATGTCCCCGCCATGTGGCTCCCCTGTTCTAGGGGTGCCTGAGCCCCTTCGAAGAGCCACTACCGCCCCATCCCCCGCCCACTTTGGCCCCATCCTGAGCCCCAGGGACCATGAGTGGGGGCAAGAAGAAGAGTAGTTTCCAAATCACCAGCGTCACCACGGACTATGAGGGCCCCGGGAGCCCTGGAGCTCCAGATTCCCCTGCCCTGCCAGGCCCTACCGGGCCCCCACCCCGCCTGCCCAACGGGGAGCCCAACCCAGAGTCAGGGGGCAAGAGCACCCCCCGGAATGGTTCCCCACCGCCTGGGGCCCCTGCCTCCCGTTTCCGGGTGGTGAAGCTGCCACAGGGCCTGGGAGAGCCTTATCGCCGTGGCCGCTGGACGTGTGTGGATGTTTACGAGAGAGACCTGGAGCCCCCTGGCTTTGGCCGGGTCCTGGAGGGGATTCGTGGGGCCTCAGGGGGTACTGGGGGCAGATCTTTGGACTCCAGGTTGGAGCTGGCCAGCTTGGGCCTGGGTGCCCCGATCCCACAGCCAGGCCTGTCTCAGGGTCCAACCTCCTGGCTTCTCCCTCCTCCCAGCTCCCCTGGACTTCAGGCCCGCTCCTTCACTGGGGGGCTGGGCCAGCTGGCAGTGCCCGGCAAGGCCAAGGTGGAAACACCCCCTCTGTCAGCTTCCCCACCCCAGCAGCGCCCCCCAGAGCCTGGGGCTGGAGATAGCGTGGGCACATCCCGGGCTGCCACGCCCCTGTCCTCCCTGAGGGGGGAAGTGGAGGCCAGGGGCTCCACAGCTGGAACTCCTCCACTGTCCCGGACTAAGGATGGAGCCCTGCGACTGAGGATGGAGTTGGTTGCTCCAGAGGAGATGGGGCAGGTAAGAGCTGGGTTCCAGGGTGGGGGGCGACACCTGCGGGGTGGTGCTTGACTATCTTGGCCTTGGCCTCCACCTCCAGACTGACTTCTTCCTACTCCAGCATCACCTCCTGTCAGATCACGTAGCCCCTCTTTTTTCTTCCTGCCATCTCACTCGGAGTTCCTTTTCTACTCCTCACACAACCTTTGTTTTCCGTCTCAGGCTCCTTCTCTACATTCTTTTTTTTTTTAATTGATCTCAGAGGAAGGCAGAGTGAAAGAGAGATAGATACATCAATGATGAGAGGGAATCATTGATCGGTTGCCTCCTGCACAACTCCCACTGGGGATGGAGCCCACAACTTGGGCATGTGCCCTGACCAGGAATTGAACCGAGACCTCCTGGTTTATAGGCTGATGCTCAACCTCTGAGCCACACCAGTCGGGCCCTTCTCTACATTCTTTAGCCTTTCATTTGTCTTTGGCCCAAGTCTCCATCTCCATATAGCCAGCCTCACCATCTCTCTATCACAGAGATGTGCCCTTCTCATTGTGGCCTTAACCTTCTATCTTAGTCTCACCCTTTAGGCGTTGAGGGTGAAGGCCCCATGTTTGGGCCTCAGGGAGAGCAACTGCCAGAGTTGGGGGAGAGGGGCAAAACGTAGGCATTCTGCTGTCTCTCCTTTGCGACCCCATTCCCAAGGTGTGTGTGTGGGGTGGGGGTGGGGTAGGGGGTTCTCACTAGCCAGCCACCTGTCCCAGCCCCTCTTTAGCTTTGTCCCAAGTCAGATTTCCGCCCAATTGAGGAATTGGGTGGTGCTGGGGACCCATTGCAAAGATGGGCGGCTTGCTGGTTTGTTGTCTGTCTCAGTTCCCTGTGTCCCGGCCTCTCCAGGATCAGTAACTGGGGTTGGCTGCTATGGAGTGGGAGAGAGGCAGGAAGCAGCAGAGAAGGAGTTAAATCCTTTGCTCTTTCTGCTTCCTGTCTCCAAAAGAGGAACAAGTCTGGGCTGGGGGGCAGGATGCCTGCCTGGATCTCTGGGGTGAGGGGTGGGCAGCCAGGGATTGGGGGTTGGATGTGTCTGTCCTGGAGGAGAAAATAACACCTTGGGCTGCAGGAGGAAAGGCAGGGAGTGTGAGGATGGGAACTTTTCCCCTTCCTGGCCTTGGGCACAAACCACAGTATAAAAATAACCTGAGACTGGATGTCTGGGCCCTGTCAGGACCAGTCAGGACCGGCTCCCCCCACTCCCTCCTGGCCTGAAGTTTACATCTCTCATGCCACCCCCACCCCTACTTTTCTTGAGCTCATTCATTCAATTTCTACCCCAGGGAGAAGATGCTATGTCCTTTACTGGTCCCTTCCCTATCTCCTACACACTTCAAAAATCAAGCCCCTCTACCCCGAACCTCTGCTCTCTCTGTCCTTAAGCCCTGCCTGAGCTTTCCTTGGGCCTGCAGACCCTTCCCCTCTCTTCTCAGTGCCCCCAACCCCTTTTTCTTCTCTTAGGTCTTGATCCCTTCCTGTGTGCATGCATCTGTACTGCTGCTTCCCTTGAACACTCCCATGCCTCTTCTCTCTCAGTTGCCTCTAACAGGAGCCAGAAGGAGGCCTGGGCACATCACCTGGGCCCCCTTCCTCTGTTCTGTCCCTCTAACCACCCTGAACTCTCTGTTCTTGGCTTTTCTGAGAAGCTGGGGCCTCCTGGGGCCTCACAGAGGCGGCTTGTTCCTGTGGCCCCCGCCCTTTTGCAGTCTCCCCCAGTGCCTGTTGGGCTGTCCACGCCCAGGCTCCGCCCCC
>NW_006291427.1:476109-486845 GCF_000327345.1 Myotis davidii | reverse complement strand
CTCTGCCACCCTGCTCCCTCACCCCCTAACACAGGGCCAGAGAGCCAGAGCAGTACTTCACCTGAGTCCTGAGAAGTTTTAGAGGCTTGAATGGGTATTGTGGGGGTGGGAGGGTGGAGGACCAGTTTCTGAGGATTCATTCATTCTACAAATAGCGATTGAACAAACTAAGCTGTGCCCTATGGTGCTTACCTTTTAGCAACAGAGAGGCAAAAATACTTTAATATCAGGTAGTATTAGGTGTTACTAAAAAAAGGGGGGGGGGACAGTTCAGTAGAATTTACTAGTTCAATGATGGGGAAACGCCTCTCTGAGGAAGTGACATTTAAGTTGCTTTAAGAAGTTAAGTGTGGCCCTAACTGGTTTGGCTCAGTGGATAGAGCGCCAGCCTGTGGACTCAAGGGTCCCAGGTTCGATTCCAGTCAAGGGCATGTACCTTGGGGGCGGGCACATCCCCAGTAGGGAGTGTGCAGGGGGCAGCTGATTGATGTCTCTAACTTTCTATCCCTCTCCCTTCCTTTCTGTAAAAAACCAATAAGATATATTTTTTTAAAAAAGAAGTTAGGTAACAGAAGGCCGACACTCTCTGATTAGCCTCCGATTAGGGATCCTGGCTCAGCTGGTGGCAGGTGCTGGTGTGTAGATCAGAGCCCCTCTCTGATACCTTGTGAACCACTTTTTAGTGGACAGTAGTAGAAACAGCATGGGCACTGTTTCCTTGCCTCTAGTCCCTGCCTGATGCTTTCCCTAGACCTGGGGAAAAGGGGGCTGCAAGGGCAAGACCCCTGGGTCCTTGGAAGAGAGCATGGGGAGGAGGGGCGCGTAGGGAGGAAGACTACTAGGCAAGTTGTAAAGTGGTTGGTTTCTTTCTCTTGCTTAATGTGATAGCTCCTACCTCTCTGCCTCCAGGTACCCCCCCACGACTCTCGCCCCAGCTCCCCGGCCCTCTACTTCTTCCCTGATGCCAGTCTGGTCCACAAGTCTCCAGACCCCTTTGGAGCAGCAGCAGCCCAGAGCCTCAGCCTGGCCCGATCCATGCTGGCCATCAGTGGCCACTTGGACAGCGATGATGATAGGTAGGTGGGCTCCGCCTCTGAATCCCCTGCCTCGGGTAGCCACGCGAAAGTGCCTGGTAGGTGTCCTTCACCCACGTTAAACTTGGAGGGGACGTCTTAAACAGAGAAACCTGGCCTGGGCATGACACACTGGGCAAAGTTGATTTGGGACCCACTCCCTCTCTGGAGAGAGCTGGGTGGCACTCTAGGTTTAGGATTGTTAATCATAGTACTTTTTTAGAGTTTGAAGGGAGTCATTGTCAAATTCCAGAGCTCTTGCAGATTTAGCGATCATCTGGCCAACCCCAAGAACTTACTAGCAAATGTGCTGGAGGTGAGAATAAGGAGTCAGTCTCCTCCCAGCCCCCATCTCTCTCTCCCTACTGAGGGGAACGGAACTCCTCTTTATTGGTAACATCTTATAGTCCATGTGGACTACTTTAGGGTCCTAGGACCTCCAGTACCAAGAAAGCATGTCCCTAAGGTTCTTTTATCTGCTGAGCCGCCCCTCCCGCACCAGCCTCCCCCGGCCAAGCCAAAACCATGGAGAGGATGGCTGAGGGGCACAGGGAAGGCACCGGAGAGCTGAGCTGCTGGGGTTTGCCCTTCAGGGGAGAATGTCCGATCAGTTCTGTGGCGTGGTGGGCAGACTTCCTGTTTTGAGGGCCAGGTTTCAACATAGGAATGCCAGCAAGCTGAAAAGGGAGGAACAAAATTGCTAGTCTGATAGCCAAGCTGCTCCCTTCTGGCCGTAGACTGATAGGAACCCAGAAGAAGAGCTAGGGAGTCGAAACTTTTATTTTGGAGGGAGGAATGGGACTTCCTGTTTGAGGCTTTGGAGGAGGGACTTCCTGTTTGAAAGAAATAATAAGGGCTTACCGATGAGTGAGTGGGTGCTGGGGGAGTGAGTGGATGCTGGGGCATCATTCTTCCTTCTTCCCCTCTGTTAGACCAACCCCCACAATCAGGGACTGAGTCTCACCAAAGAAAAATGCCCGAGGCTTTGGGGAGAGCTGGGAGCCCAAGAGGAAAGAGAAGTGGTGGCTGGGATCTGGTGGATGGAGTGGAGGGTGAGGGCCTGGTGGAGGCTGTGGGGAATGAGGGACAGGGCCCGTATGGGCGGGGCCCTGTCTGGGCTCCCATCTGAGCTCGGGCTGTCAGGAATGTGTGAGGTGTGAGGTCAGCCAGGGCCTGGAGAGTCACCTGCCCCCATTGCTGCTATTCTCAGCTCTTCCCACCCTCTCCTCCTCCCATTTGGGAAGTAACCTGGCATTAGGGCTGCCTGTCCCTCCTCCACCCCTGTTGATTTCAGAGCCTAGCCTCCTGCTTTCCCTGAGAGAGTTCTGCCTCCAGAAGCCTTCTCAGCTGTATTCTCTTGGCTTGTCCCCTCCCTCCCTCTGTCCCATCCCCTCCACACACCCCAGTCTGACCGGTCCAGCTCCTAGCTTCCACTTTACCCTGCTCTCCTGCAAGCCTCTGGGGCTCTGGCCCAGCCCAGCCCCTTGTGCCCCACCCTGCTGGGCCAGCGGGTTTGGGTTGGGCCACCCCTTTGGCCCCCTGGAAAGAGGCAGATAGCCCCCACCTCACCTCTCTGGTGTGCTGGAAGCTGGCAGGAGAACAGAGTTCAAGTGGCACGGGACCTCCCTTTTGAGAGGAAAAATGGATTGGGATGTTAAGTGCATGGATCCCAGGTGGGGAGTGGAGAATGCCTGATCAATTCCAGAGTCTGGGGATGGGAGAACAGAGGGTGCCTGGAGAATTCAGACTGCTCAAGTGCCCCTGAGTTGCAATAACCTTGGAAACCTCAACAGGGCCTTAAAGTTGGAAGGTACTTGAATATTGGCTAGGTGGATGGGTTGGGTGGGTGGATGGATGAGTGGCTGGCCAATATCTGGAATCCAAGCATGATAAGGACTGAATTCCAGGAACTCGGGAAAGAAAAAGTACTTTTCTATCCAGTGTCTCCTTTGGGTCAGATGCTACATTTTATGTCACCTGATCCTAAAAGCAACTCCATGATACCCACTTGAAGAAACTGAGGCTCAGAGGAGGAGGGTTTTAGCAACTTGCCCAAGGTCACCGAGCCTGGGTCTGACACCAAAACCGCATTCTCTCCCCTTTCCTACTGGATGCCTGTGTCCCGAGAGCAGCCATCTCTAGGGTGCCCTTTCTCTCCGGGACAGAGGCAGGGACAGCTCTCTCAGGCTGGGCAAGGAGCCATCCTCCCCACTCCTGGCCTGGCCCCACCCCAAAAACACCACAGATCCGGGAGGGAGTGTAGACAGTGCAGCCGGATGCCACTTTGTTGGCCCCAGGCCCAGCTCCTGGGGGCTCCTCAGAACTCAGTCAGGGAGCAGGGCTGGCCCTTGTCTCGGGGATCAGAACCTTCACCTCGCCCAGATGTCTTGCTTCTTCATCTGCTCCTCATTTTGAGGCTATTTCATTTGACCTTCAAAAAGGAAGACCGACTCTAAGGCTTGTCCTTGCCCCAGGACCCAAGAGTCCTGCAGACCCAGAGGCCCCAGTTGTGCGCATTGTGCCCTGCACAACTCTAGGGGGCGCCACACACATTTGAAGTCACTGTTGACATTTGAAGTCATCACAGTTTCCTGGAAGATGGCAATAAGTGTCTTGAAGAAGGGGATATATTGTTCTAATTCACACCAAGTCACCTTTTGGGCTTCTGGTGAAAGTTGATCTCACCCAGCCAACCCCAAGCTTCCGGCTCCTGAGCTTGCTCAAGAATTCCAGCACGATGCCTGCCGCCCCTCACTCAGGGTTCTCAAAGGGAGGGCTTGGGTTGCCAGCCAGAGTCATGGTCCCTTGAAGTGTTAATGTTAGGATGTGACAGTGGAAAGTGCTGTCAAAAACTCTCCAGCACTAGACAAACAGGAGATAGTCATCTATCAGCCAACAAGTGTTTATTATTGTAGTATTCCTTTATTTCTGGCAAGAACTAACAACTTACTTGGCATCTTTACCCGAGTGTCCGCCAAGGAAGGCCAGGGTTCCTATTCCGATGAATCTGCCCCTCTTTGGGTGTTGTGTGTCTGTGTTTGTGGGGAAGGGGAGGGAGGAAGATTCTGTGGTGGCCCAGTCTCCACCCAGGTGTCTCAGATTGAAATAGCTTGAAAGCTGCTTTGACTCTCCAGCTGGCCAGCCTGCCCTCTACTCTTAAACTTGTCCCCTCCCCTCCAGTTCTAGGAGTTCCAGGTGTCCTTCCCCCACCCCACCCTGGGCTGCTCTCTCAGGCCTGGTCACCCCCTTGGTTACCCACCTGTCAGTGCCTTCTGCACCCAGAGCTTGGATGGGAAATGGAAAATTCCCAGCTGGCTGCAGGGCCTCATTCAAGGGTCACCTTGAAATGAGTGTTAATCTCCCCCAACCCCCCCTCCAGGAAAGCAAGTTGGAACTGACAACCAGGAGAGAGGGCTTGACAGTTGAGCACAAGGGCACAGGATGCAGCATGTTGGGGCCACCTATTCTGAGAGAGGAGGGCCAGGGGAAGCTGGGGGCAGGAGGTCAGGATGGTGATCCTACAGCACCGTCCTGGCTGGAGGGCTGGCCCTGGGGCTGAGGCAGCTGAGGCAAAAACTGGACAGGGCTGGATCATGAGCCATGGGATGACACAGGAATCTGGGGCCTGAGTGGTGGGGAGAGGGAGCCTTGGAGGTGAGGGCAGGGCTCAAAGGATGGTTCAGGCCCTAGGCCTCCAAGAGACTGACTTGAGGGAGGTCTGGTTCTGGGACCCAGAACTTGGCCCTGGGGACCGGTGTGCCAGGCCTGTGTTGACCTCTGGTGGCCACTTAATAAACTGCAGCCAGACCTCTCTCCCCTTCCTGTCCTCTGCTCCCAAGGATCTTCAAAAAGTCTCTGCTCCTATTCCCAGTGTCCCACCTCCAGCTTCACCTTCCCACCTCTCCTCAAACCCTCACTCCTTCAAGACTCCAGACCCCAGACCCAAAACCAGAGGCTGTACTTGTCTTTCAGGGCTCTGGACTCTGTTCCATTGCCATGGTAACCTTTCCCATTCCTCCTGGCCCTCACCATGGGAGGTGGGGTTTCCTCTGGGTAGGCACCACGGGAGACCCATGATGAAAGCTTTATGTTGGAAAGGCGGTTGTTTACAATCCAAGGAAGACTACAAGCACATCAAATGCCCCCCCCCACCCCCCCGGCCACCATCCCAGCTGAGAGGAGCTAAGACCTTGAGGGGAGCCAGTGTTAAGACCAGAGGAGGCAGAATGGAGGCAGAGGTGGGGAGAGGCCTCCCAAGGCCAGGCTCTCCCTCAACCTTTACACCCCTCCTGGACCCATGGCCCGCCCTGCACCAGGCCCACCAGCTGACTTCCCTCAGCCAGGCTCCCTCCCCTCTGCTCTGGGATTGGTGCCAGGTTGAGAAGGGGACACTGGCACTGACTGAGTCTGGGAATTCCCGCCCACCATGAAGCCAGTGGGAGGGGGTCCCCGTGTCCCTGAGGAGCCAATAGCAGCCAGGCATTGCCCTGGGGGATGGTGTATATCTTTCAGACCAGCACCCCCTGGACACCGTCTTCTCTCTGCCTGCCTGGCACCAGCCGGACCCCGCTCTGCCCGGGGGGCTCTGAGCCCCCCAGGCAGTACTGATATAGCCCTCTCCCTTTGTGGGGGGCCGGGGGGACCCTTGCCCCTCGGGGATGGCCCAGCCAGGAGTCTCTGTTAAGTCCCTGGTGTCATCTTTTGAGACCCGAGTGGTAGGGATGACTCCGGGACCTCCCCAGAAAAGGGGCTGTGTCTCCTCTCCTTGCTCCCCTAGGGGAGCATCCCCCATCCGAGGGGCGTCTGGGCCCCCACCCCACCGGGGCCTAGGGGGGCCTGGGCAGAGGCCGTCACCCCGCCGGGGGATGGACAAAACCCTCCTCTCTCTGATTCTCTACTGTCACAGGTACAGGCTGGGATGTGGTGGGAGGCTGCAGCAGTGGGGCTTGTGGAGGCCAGAGCCTGCTTTGAGAAACATCTGGAAGGCAACTGGCTATGGTGTCCAGACACCTGGCTTGGCACCTGCTCCTCTTCACCTCTCATCTCCCTGTCTCTCTCTCCAGTGGCTCCGGAAGCCTGGTTGGCATTGACAACAAGATCGAACAAGCCATGGTAAGAGAAGCCATCTTGGCCCCAGGAGGTCCCTGCTCATGTGCTGATGCCCGCGTCCTGCCTCTATTAGCTGGCTTGCTGCTCCACCCCTGCTGTCCTCATTATTAGGGAACACTGTCTCCTAGCTCCTCCACCTGCTCCCAGCTGGGTTCCCTTGGGCCCTCCACCAGCTCCAGGCTCCACCTGAACCCTTGACTTCCCTTAGGTCTGGCCCTGCTCCCGTTCTCCATCTCTGTCTTTGAGCCCTGACCTTGCTTCTGTCTGGCCTTTTTCTCTGCTCTCCCTCCACTCCTCCCCTGCTTTGCTGCTTCCCCAGTGACCCCTCATTATCTGGAAGGAGGAGGATTTCTCACACCCAGCCCTTCAAGTTACTGGGCAGGCAATGAGGTTGGGGTGGCCTGGGACCCCTGACGCTTTGCCTGTCTCCCAGGACCTGGTGAAGTCCCACCTCATGTTTGCGGTCCGGGAGGAGGTGGAGGTGCTGAAGGAGCAGATCCGGGACCTGGCTGAGCGGAATGCCGCACTGGAGCAAGAGAATGGACTGCTGCGTGCCCTGGCCAGCCCTGAGCAGCTGGCCCAGCTGCCGTCCTCAGGGGTCCCTCGGCTTGGGCCCCCTGCGCCCAATGGGCCCTCCATCTGAGCCTCCTTTCCCTCACAATGTGCCTTTGGGGGCTGCCACAGCTGCCTGCCCCCTCTTCCTATGCAGCTTTAATTCCCCCTGATCCCTAGGGATGGGAGTTAAAGGCTCAGAATTGGCCTGTCCCCCAATCCTTCCTCCATCTCCCCATAGCGCCCAGGGACTCGGCTGGGGCATCCCCAGGGCTTGATGGAGGGGAGAGGGCTGCAGGACTGGGTGTGAGATGGAGCTCCCTGCTCCCTCCCTAGGTGTCAGTGTTCTGGGACCCCCAGCGGTAGATGTCTTGAGGGAGTTGGAGGCTTCCTGGCAGACACCCCATCCTCACCTTATTCCCTGGAAGTGCCCCCTCTTCTCTGCCCAGGGGAGGGATTATGGACAGTATCTGGAAGTTCTGGGGTTCAGGTTGTTGTTAAAATAATAATTATAATTAAAAAATCCAAAGAAACTTGAATCTGGAAATTGGCATCTTGTTGCTTGTGTCCAGACTGGGGCCCTACACCAGCAGTTCCTACCATGGGAGAGGGACTAAGGCTGTAGGCTTCCCTGGTGATCTTGCCCAAACTGGGGAGGTTTAATGTGGCTCCGAGTGGTCAAAAGAGATGCTGGAAAGGGAGCCCGTGGCCTGCCAGGTCCTGGGAAGGGGCAGGCAAGGCAAGGCAGAGGGAGGGAGGGTGGAGGGGGCTGTCAGCCCACGTGCTGGGGAGCGGGGGGGGGCAACAGGGAAACAATGAGGCCTTTTGGTGATTGTACAGGATCCACCCTCAGCTTCCCAGTGTGTCCCCTCTGCGGGCTGGATCCGGGTGGCTGCTTGGGGGTGGGGCAGGGGGCCCTGAATGGGCCCCTTGTCTCAGCCCTGGGTGTGGGCCAGGCTTCCCGGGCACACAGTGCCCTCGCCAGGCCTGGCCAGCCTCTGTGGCTTCCACCCCCAGCTGGCTGAGGATGGGGCCCAGTGAGGGAGCAGGCCCCTCCCAGACAGCCTCAGCTGGGCTCCTGTCCAAGGCAGAAGCAGCAGGTAGGGATAAGGACCCCATCTAGTGGGGAAGTGGGGGAAAGCAGCTGCCTCAGCTCACGAGGGCCCTGTCCCCAGCCTGGAGAGGACCTGTAGAAGGCTGGGTGCTGGAGGCTGACTCCGTGGCTCCTGATATTTATGACCTTGGGCAGGTTCTCTGGTTTCTTTGAATCCCAGCTTCCTCGTGGGTAAAATGGCACTGACAGTCATACCTGCCTGAGGGCTGCCGTGAGAATTACAGGACACCATACACAGAAAACGCCCAGCGCGGCCCAGCGCCCCGTAAATGTTAGTTTCCCTTTCATGTCTTTGAGGGGAGAAGGGCTAAGGGTTCAGAGATTGGCTCTGGGCTCTTGGGAGGGCCTCAGGGGTTGGGGTCAAGGTCAGGCAGGCTCTCACAATGGGCTGGAACTCTCCCTCACTCTGGGTTCTCATCCACTTTGACTCCTCTCCCTGTCCCGGGGAGGGGAGGGACAGCCTAGGATGAATTGTCAGGGGGAGCTTTCCCCCTAGATTCCTTATTTATTTCTTCACTGCTGCATTTGAAGTTCCTGAGAGACCTCTTAGGTGGCAGCCACTGGCCTGCAGCTTGCCCCCCACACCCTCCCCCCGTGCCAAATGCTGGTTTTGCCCCCTACTTGGGACTTGTAAATTGGGAGAAATGGCTATCAGAAGACTCTTCCAGTGGGTTTGGCGAAAGATTACTTCCTTGGTAAGTTTCGGAAACTGCCCTTGCTTATACCATGCTGGGGTGGGAGGTGCTGGTCAGTGACTTCTAGATCACATGAACACCCCCTCTACCTGGTCTCCCTCCCCTCTGGCTTCCTGTGGTCAAACAAGACAGGGAGGAGGAGGCCAGGACACACTCTGTCCCATCCCTTCGTGCCTTCCTTTCTTCTGTCTGTTGTCTCCACTCCGGCCCTCTCTCCCATCCTTCCTCTCCCTTCTTGGTTCTTAGGTGTTTTTCTGGAAACACAGAGCTAAGGCAACCATTGTGGAGCACCCTGACTCCAAGAAATCTGCCTTGAAGATGGAGAAGGCTTCCAGTGTGGTTGAGACTTGCATGTTGGTTGAGCCCCTTAAAGAGGCTAAAGTCTGCAGGATGGGAGTGTTCCCCAAGGCGGCTGATCCCTGCACATTGGCCAAGACAACAGATGGAGCTAAAGTGGAGCTGGATCGTGGGAGCCGGTCCCTGTTGCAGCTGCCCCGGACGGCTGCTAACTCTGTCTCCACAATCATGGTCTCGGCTTTCCAGTCTGGCTGGCAAATGTGCAGCTGGAAGGTCAGTACCATATCCCCCTTGTCCCCAACAACCTTCCCACCCCTCCCCACAGGACTCCCTCCTCCCTCCATTCACTTGTTCAACATTTATTTCCTGCACCTCTCTTCAGTGCCAGTTGCTGAGATAGGCTCCTAGGATCCATGGTGGATAGGGACAAGGTTTACGCAGACTAAGGGTGCTACAGACAAGATCATAGGCATTGCTGGCTCAGTATCATAGGTGGCACAGGGGTCTGGGAATCCAGGGGAGAGGCATCTCATCCAGGCCTGGGAAGTCAAGGAAGTCCTTCCTAACAGAAGAGAGGATGAAGCTGAGACTGAAGGATTTAGCTTGGCGTGAGGCACGGTGGAGGTGTTAGCAGGAAGTGGAGGGAGTGGAAGGAGCATTTATGAAGGAAGAAGCACAGATGTGTGGAGGGCTGACCCAAGGTGTGTGGATCACAGTAAAGTGATCCTGGAGCTGAGGGCCAGCTAGTACAAGGGAGAGGTGGTGACCAGTTGTGGAGTTTGAATTTGACCCTAAGAGCAACAGATTTTGATTTAGAAAGTTCACCTGCACGCCTACGTTGCTGGTGGAAATGCAAAATGGTATAGTCCGTCTGGAAAGCAGTTTGGTAGCTTCTTATAAAACTAACCATGCAGTTATCAAATGGCCCAGCAGTTGTACTCTTGGGCATTTATCCTAATGAATGAATGAAATTTTATGTTCACACAGAAATCTGGACATGAATGTTCATAGTAGCTTTATTTGTAATAGCCCAAACCAACCCAAATGTCCCTCAATGGGTGAATGGTTAAACTGTGATACATTCATACCATGGGATACTTATCAGCCATAAAAAGGAACAGACTATTAATACATTCAACAACTTAGATGGATTTCAAGGGGATTACGCTAATGAAAATAACCAATCCAAAATAGGTTGTACTATATGGTTCCATTTATATGATGCACCATTCTTGAAATACTGAAATGATAGAGAACTGATCAGTGGTTTAGTGTTTGGCAGGGGCTGCAGGGTGGGGTTGGGGGTGGGGGAGGTGAAGGAAGGTTTGTTATAAAAGACAACATGAGGAATCCTTGTGTGATGGAAATCTCCTGTATCATCATGACTGTGGTAGTTGGATACATGAGCCTGCACATATGATATAAAATTGGTTAGGATTCAACACACACACACACACACACACACACACACGAATACAAGTAAAACTGGGGAAATATGAATAAGATCAGTGGAGTGCATCAATGTCAATTTCCTGACTATAATATCTATGATATGATATTGTGCTAGAGTTTTGCAAGATTTTACTATAGGGGAGGGGAGACTACCGATTAAAGGTATACAGGAACTCTATTATTTCACACAACTGCATGTGAATCTACAATTATCTCAAAGTGAAAAACTTAATTTAAAACTGGGAAATGTCTAGATCACTACTAAATCAACTTATCTTGGCCTTGAATGAGGTATTGCAGCATTAATTTAAAGTCACTTGGCTGCCCTGTGGAGGGGGCAGGGATCGGAAGGGAACAAGAGGAGAGGCAGGTAGACCCATTGGAGGTGTTGTAGTCCAGGTTCAGAGAGAAGGATATTCTGGATTTGGAGAGAGGCATCGGGGA
>NW_006291427.1:474755-475143 GCF_000327345.1 Myotis davidii | reverse complement strand
CCTACAGGTCCTGGCCTGGGCCCACACGCGCTTAGGGGCCGAACTGTCTTTGGCAACCCTGCCTGGCCAGTAAAGATAACAATAGCACCCATTTATTGAGGACACACTGCGTGCCAGGTCCTGAGCCTGTTCTCCCTCAAAATCCTGCAAGTCAGACGGTCGATTACGGGACTTGTCCAAGGCCCTACGAACCTCCCTGGAAACTGCCCGCCTCCAGCAGCCAGCCCACAGCCCTGCCTCTCTAGTGCTCTTGGGCCCGGAGAGTCAGTGGGTCTGAAGATGCACCTGGCAATAGCAGGACGTGCACCTGTGGGGAAGGCACTCAGACCCTGCCGGCCATGGCCCTGCTGAGCTGCTGAAAACTACACCTCCCAGGGTTCCCGGCGGT
>NW_006291427.1:472840-474717 GCF_000327345.1 Myotis davidii | reverse complement strand
TGGCTTCAGGGTGGGGTTGGGGGTGGGGGAGGTGAAGGAAGGTTTGTTATAAAAGACAACATGAGGAATCCTTGTGTGATGGAAATCTCCTGTATCATCATGACTGTGGTAGTTGGATACATGAGCCTGCACATATGATATAAAATTGGTTAGGATTCAACACACACACACACACACACACACACACACGAATACAAGTAAAACTGGGGAAATATGAATAAGATCAGTGGAGTGCATCAATGTCAATTTCCTGACTATAATATCTATGATATGATATTGTGCTAGAGTTTTGCAAGATTTTACTATAGGGGAGGGGAGACTACCGATTAAAGGTATACAGGAACTCTATTATTTCACACAACTGCATGTGAATCTACAATTATCTCAAAGTGAAAAACTTAATTTAAAACTGGGAAATCACTACTAAATCAACTTATCTTGGCCTTGAATGAGGTATTGCAGCATTAATTTAAAGTCACTTGGCTGCCCTGTGGAGGGGGCAGGGATCGGAAGGGAACAAGAGGAGAGGCAGGTAGACCCATTGGAGGTGTTGTAGTCCAGGTTCAGAGAGAAGGATATTCTGGATTTGGAGAGAGGCATCGGGTAAAACAAGTTAATGGATCAGAGCAATATTAAAGGGGTAGAATTGTTGCACCAAGTGGTTGGTTGGAATATGGTGAGGGAATAGGGAGAAATAGAAGTCAGAGCAGACTAGAGCCATTCACAGGGGGAAAATGAAGGAGCAAGGGTGTACTTAGGGAAGGAGATGATGAGTTTGGGCTTTGAGACAAGACAAATTGAGATGTCCATAAAACATCTGCAGGAAGATGTCTAGGAGGCAGTGGGATATACAGACCTGGAGGTCAGAACGGAGCTCTGGGCTGAAAACAGAGTTCCTTCTCCATTTTAACATACTTTCCATGAAACACTAATGGGAACTCAAAGGTGGGTCAGACATGGTCCTAATCTTCCAGGAGCTTGCATTCTAGTGTTGAGTCCAAAGAACAAACAGTGATGATTGACAGGGCAAACACAAGGGTAGAGACGAACACCTAATATAGCCTGAGAAGACCTCCTGGAGGAGGCAATGCCTGAGCTGAGGCATAGTGAAGGAGGTGGAATTAAAAGCCTTTGCTATTTATCTGCAGGTGGTTCCTTAGACCAAGCTGTTTATATGTGCACATCTCTCTCTTTCAGTCATCTATGAGTTCTACCTCAGTTCCTTCTGAAATAAGGACCGGGTCCCCTTTGCAGTCACGGGAAGCTGAGATGCTGCGGGAAGTGTATCTGGTGCTGTGGGCCATTCGGAGACAATTGCAGCAGCTGGCTCGCAGGCAAGAGAGGCGCAGAAGGCACCACAACTGGGCGCACACTTGCCCCCAGCCTGAAGCAGTCCAGGGCCTGAAAAAGGATGCCTCTAGGGGGGAACCCCACATCCTCAGAAAGCCCCCACCTCACTCTTAGGTAAGGCTGATAGGAGAGGTTAGGGCAGCAGCCCAGGAGTAGTGGGTGAGGAGACATTTTCACAGTTACCTCTCATCAGGAACCCAGGCCAGGCCTGGGGTCCCACTTCTCCCCTTCATTCCTTTTATTCAATTTGTAAAAAAATTTTCAAAATGTTGGGAAATAAATATCGGATATTTCTGAGTAGGTATATATAGAGTGTGTTTGTAGATGGCCAGAGGCAAAGAAGGTAACTTGGGTGGGACAGAGAGGGGCACTGCGTTGCTGGATCAAATATGATCGGGAGTAACCTCTGGGCCTTTTGGGAAGATGTGTATGTGAGTGTGTGTGTGCGTGTGTGTGTGTGTGTGTGCGCGTGTGTGTGTGTAGTATGTGTGTGTGTGCACATGTGTTTGGTTTGATTCACTCATTTT
>NW_006291427.1:466802-472407 GCF_000327345.1 Myotis davidii | reverse complement strand
GGGGGCGGGGCGCGGAGACAGGGGAGGGGGCGGGGCGTGGAGTCGCAAGCCCCACTCTCCAGCTTAGCCTGCCCTCTGGAGAAGCCATGTGAAGGTGCAGAGGTGCCTCCCCAAGGAAAAGCAGGGATGTTTCTCAAAACAAAAGCAAGCAACATTCGGGGATTTCAGGGTCCACGGGGCTGGGGCGGCGTGGGGAGGAGGAAGGGATGGTAGCTGGGCCCACGCGGAGGGGACAGCAGAGGCGGGGTGGGGGAGGCGGGGAGAAAGCTGCTTTGCGGCAGTCTTGCTTGCGGACAGTGCGCACGAGCAAAGAAAGCTCGGGGATAGTGGGGAGCCTCTGGGGTGGCTGTGGAAGCATGGATTCACCCGCTCTCCCTCCCCCAATCCTGCAGCTCTGGGAGAGTTGGGGCGCATTTGCTGCGAATCCGGGTGGCCTTTCCCAAGAGTCCGGAGTAGCACTGGGCCGCCCCGCCCTATAGCTCAGCACCTTAACACTTACAGCCACAATTAATATTAACCACCACTTATTAAGCACCTACTATGACTATTTTTATGTCTTATTCTAAGTAATTCTCACAACAGCTTTTTGATGAAGTATTATTGCTTCCTTTTTTTTTCGTTAATCCTCACCTGAGGATATTTTTTCTATTGCTTCTCAAAGAGAGTGGAAGGGAGGGAGGGAGAGAAACACTGATGTGAGAGACACTGGTTGCCTCCTGAATGTGCCCATTCTGGGGCCAGGAAGTGAACCCCAAACCTGGTATATGTCTTTGATCAGGAATTGAACCCCAGATTCTTCCATCCTCTGGCCAACATTCTAACCACTGAGCACACAGGCCAGGGTAACTTCCATTTTTTAGAGGAGAAAACTGAAGGACAGTTAATGTTTTCATTCATCCAATTAATGAACCTAGCTCACACAGGACATGTTACATGTATGTGACATGTGTACACACACATGTAATACAATAGATGTTCAATGCATGAACATTGAATGGCTAAATGTACTTGTATTCATGTTTTGGGCCCAACATCCTTTGTCTGCAAGCCACTTCTGATAGTGGCTTTGTTCAATATTAGTCCCGAGTTCAGCCTGAAGTCAAGCTGGTTTTAGGTGGGTTCTCAAAACAAAATGATAACACACTGGTTCATTTCTGAGGTTTTCAATCACAAATTACTCATCACACCTCCATTATGTGCCAAGAATGTACTGGGGCCAAACAGGCCATGCAGGGTCTGTATCCCAGGAAGCCCAGATATGTAATGGGTCCCAGGGCTTTGGAATAGTGCCTCACTGTCTGGGATCCACTGTCTGAGCTCTTCCAAGTCCTTAGAAACAGGCTTGCCGAAACCGGTTTGGCTCAGTGAATAGAGCGTCGGCCTCTGGACTGAAAGGTCCCAGGTTCGATTCCGGTCAAGGGCATGTACCTGGGTTGCGGGCACATTTCCAGTGGGAGATGTGCAGGAGGCAGCTGATCGATGTTTCTCTCTCATCGATGTTTCTAACTATCTCCCTTCCTCTCTGTAAAAAATCAATAAAATATGTTTAAAAAAAAAAAAGAAAAGAAACAGGCTTGTCTTCCTATCTTCCTGAGGACCTAAGATTTTAACAAATTAGGGAAGGGTCTGGGGAAGGCTGGGCACCTGAGGGTCACCAGTAAACAGCCTTGCAAGTAGCTACAGGCCCTGGAGCCAGTCTGGGCTTGAGGCTGTGGGCTTATGGGAAGGAACATTGCTCTCATTTTCCGTTGGCTTCTCCAGCATTTTGGGAGTGGGAGGAGGGAAGGAAGAAAGTGAATTCAGCCAGGAGCCAAGGGAGCTGCTAGCACCTCCTACTCTCTCACCCCAGACATGATGGAGTCCTGTCTAGGCCTGGCCATGCAGGGGCAGGAGATTTGTGAGAGAGAAAAAGGCAGAATGGAAGGGGAAGGACAAAAATCTAGCCCCAAGCCCTTAGAAGACCTGTGGGGGGACCTGAGGAGGAACTTCCCAACTGGGAGGGAGGAAAGCATGTGGGATCTCCTGGGGCAGAGATTTGGGGAAAGAATTCTTATCTACCACAGCCCTCTCCTGGTCCAGAGCAGTGACCCCTGGGGAAATCTACCTCCCGGTGACAGTCTTGAGCAAAAATTCTATCTTAGACACCCTCCCCCATTATCCCCAACTGACCCCAGGCATATCCCCTCCACTGAAGCTGTTCCACTCCATGAAACAAAAATGGTAGGGGTATGAGTGGGCCTAACTGGAACCAGGGTCCTTTTTTAAAAACTGATTTTAGAGAGAGAGGAAGAGAGAGGGTGAGAGAAACATTGTTTGGCACCCTGACTGGGGATAGAACCCACAACCTGGGCATGCGCCTTGACCAAAAATCGAACCAATAACTCTTCGGTGAGTGGGATGATGCTCAACCAACTGAGCCACACCAGCCAGGGCCAGGGGTCCTTCTTTATTTTCAAAACTTAACTATCCTATTAGAGAGGGGGTCCCTGGGAATGTAGAAAGCAAAATAAGAATGCTGGTCCCAGATGCCCTGACTCTCTTCCCAGCCCAGACCCTTCCCCCTCCTCCCCCATCACCAACCAATTTCCTGAAAATGTCAAATCTTTTCTGCTTTTTCCCTGGGATCCCCCTACAATTGATTATCACACAGCAAAATATGTCACTGCCCTGCTTAATTAAACCTTCCAATGGCTCCTTCCCCCCCCAAAAGAAATCCAACAGTTCCCTTTGTCTAAAATGCCCTTCTCTCAGCTCATGCATGGTGGACTTTTTGTCAGTCTGGAATCTGTACAGAGGCTGCTACATCTTCAACCTTCACCACCCAACCTAACCAACAGAAGAGCCACATGGTCATCCTCTATGTCTCACCATGCTTTTTTTTGTAGTACTTAAAAGTATCTGAAATTATCATATTTATTTTCTTACCCGTATTCTTGGGGGAGAGTAGTGAAATGCAGAACTTAAGAGCTGGGGAAGTGGTTTAAGCTAACATTTCCTGAATGCGTAACCTTGGGTAAATTGGTTAACCTCTCTGAGCCTCAGGACCTCAACTGTATAACGGGGTTGTCGTGATGATCAGGGATATAATGCCTGGCACTACGTGGACTCAATACATTTTAGCTAATATTATGATTATGGTTAAGATTTATGGCTTATGGCTACTATCCCATGGCCTGAAACTGCTGAATGAACCAGACAGCAATCTTCACCTAGTGTGTGGGAAGCAGACTCCAACCAGCTGCCTTGTGGAGGGAACGCCATTTAAGGTGTGACCAAAAGAAATGCATGTGCAGTGGGTAGCAGGAAGAAGAGTGACAGAGTCCTGGTCGCAATATGACTACCACTTTGCTGTGGCACTTGGGTGAGTCACTTCCCTTCACTGGGCCTCAGGCTCTTAAAATGATGGGTTGAACTACTGGTTGCTCTGCTCCCTGCCAGCTTCCAGGGGTTCCCGTTTGGGTCCTGTGCTCCCATTTATCTACTATATACTCTTCAGGGTTAGGACACATGGTGCCTCCAACTTCCACAGCCCTGCTTCCTAACAGTTCAAAGCTGCCAGGGAGAGAGTTGACCTGGATAAAACATTCTTGGTTTAAGCCTTTGAACTTTGAACCAAGAAACAAAGTCTCAGCCCTGGGCACTGGATCTTCTTTCTACCTATGTCCCTCCCTTCCCTTGTACCTCATCCACGTTAGTATTTGAGCCGTCCGGGAGGAGAGCCAGCCCTGACTGAGTCCCACCATGGGCTGGCCACAGTCATGAAGACCTTGGCCTCAAAGTTATTCTCAGACATGCACGCAGTGAGTGTACAACATGCACACAGTGTGTGTATAGCTGGATGAACACAGATGCATGTGCCTGTATGTACTTGTGAGTGTCTGTAGCTATATTTCAACTTGTTCCCATTTTCCTCTCAGTAGTGGCAGGAATGAGATTAAGAGAAAAGACTGTAGAATTGCAAGGCTGGCATTCTTCGAGGAAATAAGTCACCAGTCAAATGAGATGTTAGTCTCCAGGGCTGTTTTGAGCCCAACATTCTTTGTCTGCACCGCCCTTCAGGTATCGCCATGGTTCCCAGGACTTGGAGATACATGGATTGGGGGGTGGGGGGAGGAGCACCTGTGAAGCTCATAGGGCTGGAGCTTTTCCAAGGGGTCAGGAGGGCTGCAGGCTTAGGAGCAGGCACTTCTGATAGTGGGTCATGCTGAGTCCTTTGTCCCTTGCATTATTGCTTCTGCATTTCCCAGCACTCTCCACCCTAAACTGAAGTCGCTGTCTGCTCCTTGGGTCAGTCTGGAGAACTGGGCAGACAGCTGGTTAGATCTCCAAGGGGGACATGGACCAAGGGAGGGTTTCTCTTCCCTTTCTCAGTCTTTGTTTCAAAGCTGAGCCCACCTGCCCCATACCTGTCTGCCCAGCTTACCCTGGATGCTCCAGCCTGTCTCCCTGCTAAAGCTGAGGAACAAGCTTCTCTCCGTTTGTCTTTCCCTCAGTGCCTCCTGGGGTGAGTGGCGGCAGAGGGACAGGTTTCGGAAGACAAGTGTGGTCTATTGTGCTGAAGGGGGAATCTGTGCATTGTTCAGTGAGGTGTGTTGTGGGCTGGGCATTGTTCAGTGAGGTGTGTTGCCCAAGGTGGGCAGATGAGGCCCTAAGAAGGCTGGTCTCCAGGGTCCAGGCAGTCTGTATGACTTTTTTTTTTGAATAATTTATATTTTCATTTTATTTTCTGTATATATAACCACATAATCTCGTGTAATGACAGTTATTGTATGACCTTTCGATGGCTTTCTCTTTCATCCTCTAAGTTTAAGACCCAGTTGTTTTTCCTTTATTGTTTATATATTCTGATGATTTTTCTACTGCATTGTGGGTCTTTTCTAGAGACCCACAGCATTTAAGATTTAATTTAGAGTTTAAGAGGTTGCACTCTGGGGCTAGATTGCTGGGTGTTGAATTGTAGCTCTACCACCTACCTACTAGCTATATGGCCCTGGGCAAATTGCCTAACTTTTCTGTGCCTCAGGCACCTGACCTATAAAATGGAAATGATGTAGGATTGTTGGGAGGATTTGATGAATTAATGCACAGAAAAACTTAGAACCATGCCTGTCACATATTATGAGCTATCTATGTGTTTGTTTTTGTTATTTTTTCTTATTGATGTCTAGATGCTATTTATATATAAGGGGCATTAGCCCTTTATGATATGAATTGCAAATATGTTAACACAGTTCTCTGTTTACTTTCTTTTTTATTTTGAGATAACGTGGATTCACATGCAGTCATCAGAAAGAATACAGAACTCCTGTATATCTTTCACCCAATTTTCCCCAATGGTACCATCTTTCAAAACTATAGTACAACACCACCACCAAGAAGTTGAAATTGATGCAATCTACTGACATTATTCAGATTTCACCTGTTTTACATTTACTTACTGTGTGTGTGTGTGTGTTACTGTGTGTGTGTGTTACTGTGTGTGTGTGTTACTGTGTGTGCGTGTGTTACTGTGTGTGTGTGTTACTGTGTGTGTGTGTGTGTGTGTGTATGTGTGTGTTTTTAATCCTTACCTGAGGCTGTTTCCCCCCCCCCTCCGTTTTCTTAT
>NW_006291427.1:466399-466723 GCF_000327345.1 Myotis davidii | reverse complement strand
CCCCTCTGTAACCTCTAGCAACTACTCATCTGTTCTTCCTTTCTATAATTTTGTCATTTCAAAAATTTTCTATAAATGGAATCATATAATATATAGTCTTTTGGGATTGGATTTTTTTTTAATCCTCACCCAAGGATATATTTCCATTTATTTTTTAGAGACAGTGGAAGTGAAAGGGAAAGAAAGACAGAGAGAAATATTTTTGTGTATTTAATTCCATGCAGGTTTTTGATGTGTTGATTCATGTGATCCCGACCACAGTCAAGATGCAAAACGGTTAGATCACACGACATCCCCTGCTACCCTTCTACAGCCTTGGCCACC
>NW_006291427.1:462515-466362 GCF_000327345.1 Myotis davidii | reverse complement strand
CCTCTTGCATCTTCTCCTCTGTTCTTCCTTTCTATAATTTTGTCATTTCAAAAATTTTCTATAAATGGAATCATATAATATATAGTCTTTTGGGATTGGATTTTTTTTTAATCCTCACCCAAGGATATATTTCCATTTATTTTTTAGAGACAGTGGAAGTGAAAGGGAAAGAAAGACAGAGAGAAATATTTTTTTAAATATATTTTATTGATTTTTTACAGAGAGGAAGGGAGAGAGATAGAGAGCTAGAAACATCGATGAGAGAGAAACATCGATCAGCTGCCTCTTGCACATCTCCTACTGGGGATGTGCCCGCAACCCAGGTACATGCCCTTGACCAGAATCGAACCTGGGACCCCTCAGTCCGCAGGCCGACGCTCTATCCACTGAGCCAAACCGGTTTCGGCAAGAGAGAAATATTGATGTGAGAGAAACACATTGATTGGTTGCCTCCTACACAAGCCTTGACCAGGGTCTGGCTGGAGCCTGCAACTCAGGTACATGCCCTTGACTGGAATCGAACCTGTGACCCTTCGGTCCACAGGCCGACACTCTATCCACTGGGCCAAACAGGCTGGGGCTTGGGATTGGCTTTTTTTTTTTTTAATGCAATATGAAATTCCATGCAACATGAGATTTATACAAGTTGTTGCAGGTATCAATAGTGTGTTCCTTTTTATTGATGAGTAGTACTCCATGGAATGCATGTACAACAGTCTGTTTAACCAGTCATCCATTAAAGGACATTTGGGTTTTTCCAGTTTGGGGCTCTTACAAATAAAGTGTTTATGAACATTTGTGTACAACTTTTTGTATGAATGTAAGTTTTCATTTTATTCACAAGAGTGTGATTACTTACTGGGTTATATGGTAAGTGCATGTTTAGTTTTGTGAGAAACGGCCACACTCTTCCAGAGCAACTGGAGTGTATGAGTTATCCAATTACTATATATCCTCACCAGCATTCACTGTTACCACTTTTTTATTTTAGCCATTCTGATAGGTGTGTAGTGATATCTCATTCCTTGTGTGTGTGTGTTTTTCTCTCTCTTTTAAAAACTATATTTTTATTGGTTTCAGAGAGGAAGGGCGAGAGAGAGAGAGAGAAACATCAATGATGAGTAAGAATCATTGATCGCCTGCCTCTTACACACCCCCTACTGGGGATTGAGCTTGCAACCTGGGCATGCCCCCTGACCGGAAATCAAACCAGTGATCTCCTGGTTTATAGGTCAGTGCTCAACCACTGAGCAATACCAGCTTGGCTCATTCTGGTTTTAATTTGTATTTCCCTAATGGCTAATGCAATTGAATATCTTTTCATGTGTGTTTGAATAATTGCCATCTGTATATCCTCTTTAGTGAGAGGTCTGTTCATGTGTTTTGCCCATTTTCTTTTTCCTTTTTAGTTTAGAGAGAGAGAGAGGGAGAAAGAGAAACATCGATGTGAGAAACATAGATTAGTTGTCTTCAGCAATTGTCAGACCGGGGATCAAATCTGCAACCTGGCTATGTGCCCTGACTGGGAATCGAGCTGGGACAAAGCTCCAATGAACTGAGCCACACTGGCCAGGTCTTGCCCATTTTCTAAATGGATTGTTTATTGTTGTTGTTTTTAATTTTTGACCTATGAGAGTTTAAAAAAGTATTCTAGATTCTAGATTTATAAGTACTTTGTTGGATAAGTCATTTTCAAATATATTTTCATAGTCTGTAGCTGTTTTTTCATCCTCTAAGCAGGGCCTTTCACAGCGTAAAAATTTTTTTTTGGATGAGGCCCAATTTATCAAGTGTTCCTTTTATGAATTGTACTTTGGTGTCATTTAGTGTCAAGTCTAACAACTCTTCCCTTAGACTAAAGGTCCTGAAGGTTTTCTCCTATGGTTCCCCCAACCCCTCTATATTTTACAGTTTTTACCCAGTTTGTTTAAGTTGTGACCCATTTTGAGTTAATTTTTGTATAAGGTGTGAGGTTTAGGGCAAGGTTCTTTTTTCTTTTCTTTTCTTTCTTTCTTTCTTTTTTTGCTTATGGATGTCCAATTGCTCCAGTACCATTTGTTGAAAAGACCATCCTTTCTCAAATGAATTCATTATGCACCTTTATTAAAAATCAGTTGGGCGTATTTGTATGGCTCTATGGGTCTAATTTTGGGTTCTGTATTCTGTTTCACTAATCTATGTGTCTGTCCTTTGACAATGCCACGCTGTCTTGATTACTATTGTAACCTAACCTAACTATTGTAACCAGGACTTATTTATCTTATAACTGGACGTTTGTGCCTTTGGACCACCTTCACCCATTTTGCCCACCCTTCACCCCCACCTCTGGCAACCACCAATCTGTTCTCTATATTATAAGGTTTTTTTATTCCACATATAAGTGAAACCATACAGTATTTGTCTTTCTTTGTCTGATCTGTTTCACTTAGCATAATGCCCTCAAGATCAATCCAAGTTGTGACAAATGGCAAGATTTCCTTCTTTTTATGGCTGAGAAGTATTCCACTGTCAATGGACACTTAGGTTGTCTCCATACTTTGTAAATAGTGCTGCAGTGAACATGAGGGTGCAGATATCTTTTCAAGTTAGTGTTTTCCTTTTCTTCAGATAAATATTCAGAAGTGGAATTGCTGGATCATCTGGTAGTTCTATTTTTAATTTGTTGAGGAACCTCTATATTGTTTTCCATAGTGACTGCACCAATTTACATCCCACCAACAGTGTACTTGTGTTCCTTTTTCTCCACATCCTCACCAACATTTGGTCTTTTTGATGATAGCTATTTTAACAGGTATGAGGTTATTGTTTTTTGCCATGCCATTTGAATTAAAAATTTTAAATTAATTTCAGAGAAGAAGGGAGAAATATAGAAACATCAATGATGAGAGAGAACCATTGATTGGCTGCCTCCTGCACACCCCTCACTGGGGATCCAGTCCACAACCCAGGCATGTGCCCTTGACCGGAATCAAACCTGGGACTCTTCCACTGAGGTCTATCCACTGAGCCAAACCAGCTAGGGCTGAATTTTTAAAATGGGGTGAGGGGGGCGGGGAAGATGGGATGGGAGGGAAGGGGGAAAGGGGTCCTAGGATCCAGGTCTGGGATGCCCCTCACAGATGACTACAGGGAACACCCACCACCACTACCTGGTGAGATCTAACCCTGTGGTCGGCAAACTGTGGCTTAAGAGCCACATGCGGCTCTTTGGCCCCTTGAGTGTGGCTCTTCCTAAGCCTTAGGAGTACCCCAATTAAGTTAATAACAATGTACCTACCTATACAGTTTAAGTTTGAAAAATTTGGCTCTCAAAAGAAATTTCAATCGTACTGTTGATATTTGGCTCTGTTGACTAATGAGTTTGCTGACCACTGGGCTAACCCATAAAGACAACCTAAGGTCTGACCTCTCCTTGGCGATCTTCTCTGCCTCTGTCCCTCTTCCTTCAGCATTCCCTTTCTTCTCCTCCCCCCACTCTTCCCTGGATGGCAGATGATGCAGAGTTGGGACCACTCTAGCCTGGAGCATGGAGGGAAGTGCTAGTTGATGGGGGCTTGGGCAGGACGCCTCTCACAGCAATCTCAGGTAATGATAGCTTTTCTGTTTCTCCCCTCTTTCACTTAGAGGGGGTTCAGTTCCTGAACAATATTTACAATTTCTCCCCTCACTCCCTCCTTCTGGGTTCCTTCTTCCCACTTCCTACTGTCCTTAGTCAGGGCATGTACTCCATCTCTGCAGAAGAGAGTATAACTAGAACATGCTGCCTGAGGAGACTAAAGAATAGAGAAGTCTTCCTCACTTACCAGTACCTTCTTAAAGGAGGGATATATTATTATTTATTTTAAGA
>NW_006291427.1:455245-462376 GCF_000327345.1 Myotis davidii | reverse complement strand
GGGGTGAACTGCGAAGGCAGAACCTAAAGTCGGGCTGAAGAGGGGTTTTAAGGGCAACAGCTGTTTGGTGTAAAGTGTAAGAAAGCGGTTCAATTTTTTTAAATATATATTTTATTGATTTTTTTAGAGAGAGGAAGGGAGAGGGATAGAGAGTTAGAAACATTGATGAGAAAGAAATAGCGATCAGCTGCCTCCTGCACACTCCCCACTGGGGATGTGCCCGCAACCGAGGTACATGCCCTTGACCCCTTGACCGGAATTGAACCTGGGACCCTTGAGTCCGCAGGCTGACGCTCTATCCACTGAGCCAAACCGGTCAGGGCGTGGCTAGATTTTAAAGTTGAGGAGTTAGGCTTATGGAATTCATGGCTAGGGTTCCTTTAGGGCCTTTATAACCATCAGCACAATCAAGGCCTGGGGGACAGTGTCAAGTTTTCAGCTCCAACACTTACTGTGTGCCAAGCTATCTTAACCTCCTTAAAACAACACAACAGAAAACAAAAAGCTTTTATTATAGAAATGTTCATATATGTACATAAATAAAGAGAATATTATAGTAAACCCCGTGTACCCATCACCCAGCTTCAACAGTAATCCACATTTGGCTAATCTTGTTTCTTCAAAACTCACACTCACATATTGCCCTTATTCCCTTAAAAATTGATTTTTAGAGAGAGAAAGGAAGGGAGCACTCATTTGTAGAAAATTGGGAAAGTACAGGGAAGTTAAAGAAGCCAGAAATAACCCAGAATCCAACACCCAGAGATAAATACTATGCAGATCTTTACTATATTTTTTTTCAGTCTTTTTTTTTTAAATATATTTTTATTGATTTTTCACAGAGAGGAAGGGAGAGAAATAGAGAGCTAGAAACATTTACAATTTCTCCCCTCACTCCAGCTGCCTCCTGCACATCTTCCCACTTCCTACTGTCCTTAGTCAGGGCATGTACTCCATCTCTGCAGAAGAGAGTATAACTAGAACATGCTGCCTGAGGAGACTAAAGAATAGAGAAGTCTTCCTCACTTACCAGTACCTTCTTAAAGGAGGGATATATTATTATTATTATTTTAAGAAGAAAAGCAATTCTAGGCCTCTCAGCCTGGGATAGCCAAAAAAATCCTAGAAAGGGTGGGGGCAGGACTGAAACCCATCCTTCCCTAACATTCATATTGTTTCTTTAAAGTCACTGAAGCCCACAACATAAGCTGTCAAACAGAATGGCTTGTTTTTATCTCTATTTCTGCATCTAGGAAGAGGTAGTGGCTAGACACTTATTTATGCATTCATTAGTTGATTCTTTTAATCCTCACCTGAGGATACTTTTTTTCTTTTCTTTTTTCTTTTTTAGAGACAGTGGAAGGAAGACCGAGAGAAACATCGATGTGAGAGATACATCGATCAGTTGCCTCCTGTACACGCCCTGACCAGGAATTGAACCAGCAACCTAGGTATGTGTCCTGACCAAGAATCGAACTGCAACCTTTTGGTGTACGGGACAATGCTCCAACCAACTGACCAACTCAGTTAGGGCCATGGGTTGATTCCTGTATGTGCCCTGATGGGATCAAACCTGCAACTTTGGTGTATCAGGACCATGCTCTAACCCAGCGGTCACCAACCTTTCGGACCGCATGGACCATCAGTGGTCCGCAGACCACCGGTTGGCAACCACTGCAGGGCAACATTACTTTTAATTAAAATTTTTATTGAGATTATTGTAGATTCACATGGACTTACAAAAAATAATACAGACAGATCACTTAAACACTCCCCAGTTTTCCCCCATGGTAATTGCTATAGACTGAATGTGTTCTCCCAAAATTCATATATTGAAAGCTAATCCTCAAAGTGTTGGTATTTGGAGATAGGGCCTTTGGGAGGTGTTTAGTGCCATTATAAAAGAGACTCCAGAGAGTGCCCTTGCCCCCTTCCACCAGGTGAGGACACAGCTATCCATGGACCAGGAAGTAGGTTCTCCTCAGACAATGAATCTGCTAATGCCTTGATCTTGGACTTCCCAGCCTTCAGAACTGTGAGGAATAAATTTCCGTTGCTTATAGCCACCCAGTCTATGGTATTCTGTTATAGCAACAGGAATAGACTAAAACAGTAATAGTTTGCAAACTATCTTATATACTGACACAACCAGGATATTGACATTCATATAATCGACCAATCTGATTCATATTTCCCAGTTTTGTACTGATTTTTGCATATGTATGTATTAAGTTCTGTAAAATGTTATAACCTGTGTAGGGTCCTATATCCACAACAGTAAAGGACATAAACAGCTCCAATACCAAAAGGTCCTTGGTATTGCCCTTTTATGACTACACCCATGTCACTCCTTTCACCTCTTCCACTTAGTCCCTACCATTTGGCAACCACTAAATCTGTCTTCCATTACTAAACTTTTGACACTTCTAAAATGTTATATAAATGAAACCACACAGAATATAAGCTTTTGGACTGGATTTTTTTTCCCCACTATAACCTAGCAACTCATCCATGTTGTTGTATGTATCAACAGTTTGCTCCTGCTGCCTAGCCGTATTCTATAATATAGAAGTACCATAGTTTAACTCTATACCTGTTGAAGGACATTTGAATTATTTCCAGTTTTTGGCTATTATGAATTAAGCTGCTATGAACATTTGTGCATAGATATTAAAATGCCTATATGGAATTAGCTACCACAAACTGGGGGCTAGGAGTGCTTATTGAGTCCATCATTGTTTCTAAGGGCTTTTCAGTGGAATTAGGATATGCTTTAAAAAAAAATCCTCACCAAAAAAAAAAAAAATCCTCACTTGAGGGTATGTTCATTGATTTTATTTTTAAACATGATAAACTCATTTTTTAAAGTATTTTTTTATGGATTTCAGAGAGGAAGGGAGAGGGAGAGATAGATAGAAACATCAATGATGAGAGAGAATCATTGATTGGCTGCCTCCTACATGCCCCCAACTGGGGACTGAGCCTGCAACCGGGCATGTGCCCTTGACCGGAACTGAACCCGGGACCCTTCAGTCCACAAGCCTACACTCTATCCATTGAGCCAAACCAGCTAGGGCTGTTCATTGATTTCAGAGAAAGAGGAGGAGAGAGAAACATCCATGGGCTGCCTGCTGTACACACCTTGACTGGGAGTTGAACCTGAACCTTAGGTATGTGTCCTAACTGGGAATCAAACCCACAACCTTTTGGTGCATGGGACGATTCTCCAACCAATTGAGCCACGCTGTCAGGGCAGGACATGCTTTTTATTTTTATTTTTTTATTTCAGTGAGGAAGGGAGAGGGAGAGATAGAAATATCAATGATGAGAGAGAAGCATTGATCGGCTGCCTCCTGCATGCCCACTACTGGGCATTGAGCCCACAACCCAGGCATGTGCCCTTGACTGGAATCGAACCTGGGACTTTTCACTCCTTAGGCTGACACTCTATCCATTGAGCCAAACTGGCTAGGGCAGGATATGCTTTTTAATTTAAGCTAAAATATGCCATGACTTCATACAGTTACTTCCTAATTAAATCAAGACTACAGGGAATTTGCATAAATCACTGATTTTAGATTTGCATCTTTTTTCCTGTTATAATACAAATCTACATAATTATTTCTTCCCTTTTTTTATTATGGTAAAATGTGCATAAAATTTAACATCTTAACCATTTTTAAGTATACATTTGTGTTATTAAATATATTCATAATGTTGTATAACTATCACCACAATCCATCTCCATAACTTTTTTTTAAATCCTCACTCGATATTTTTCCATTGATTTTTAGAGAGAGTGAAAGAGAGAAGGAAAGACAGAGAGAAGGAAAGACAGAAAGAAATATTGATTGCACACACCCTGACCATGGCCAGGCTGGGGAAGAGCCTGCAACCCAGTACGTGCCCTTGACTGGAATTGAACCAGGGACCGTTAGGTCCACAGGTCAATGCTCTATCCACTGTACCAAACTGGCTAAGGCTCCATAACTCTTTTCATCTTGTAAAATTGAAACTCTATACCAGCAATTTTCAACTAATATGCCACAATAATTTTTAAAATATGCAATACCTACTTAGTCTGGGGCACTGACCTCTTTTCCCTTATATTGTCAAATTAAAAGAAATGACAATAGCTGTCCAATGTGAGTGAATCAAAATTATACCTACTTTTTTCTCAGACTGGCAAAAAATATATATTTTGGCATGCTGCAGAATTTTAGTAATTAACTTGGGTGTCATGAGATGAAAAATGTTGAAAATCACTGCTCTATACTCATTAAATAACTTCCCATTTCTCCCTCTTCCTCCCCATCCCTTGGTAACCACCATTCTACTGTCTGTCTTTATGGTTTTAACTAGTCTAAATACCTTATAAAAGGTATTTAGTTGTCTTTTTTTGACATTCAATATTATTTTATATTAGTCTCAGGTGTACAGCATAGTAGTTGATTATATATTTATGAAGTGATCCCAACATAATTGTTTTAGCCTACACACTTTCACCTATTCTCCACAATATGACTACTGAATACAATTTAAGATTTTATGGCAGTTTTTTGTTGTTAATCCTCACCCAAGGATATTTTTCCATTGATCTTCTAGAGTGGAAGAGACAGGGAAAGACAGAGAAACATTGATGTGAAAGAAACACATTGTTTGGTTGCCTCCTGCATGGGCCCTGACCAGGGCCTGAGATGGGGGAAGCCTGCAACTAAAGGATGTGCCCTTGACCAGAATAGAAAATGGGACCCTTTGTTCCGCAGGCCAACACTCTATCCACTGAGCCAGTGATGGCGAACCTTTTGAGCTCGGCATGTCAGCATTTTGAAAAACCCTAACTTAACTCTGGTGCCGTGTCACATGTAGAAATTTTTTGATCTTTGCAACCATAGTAAAATAAAGACTTATATTTTTGATATTTATTTTATATATTTAAATGCCATTTAACAAAGAGAAATCAACCAAAAAAATGAGTTTGCGTGTCACCTCTCACAAGCGTGTCATAGGTTCGCCATCACTGCACTGAGCCAAGCCGGCTAGGGCTGGCAGTTAATTTTGTCTTTTAGGTAGATCTTCGGATGTATAGTTAAATCAGTGTGTTCTGAAGTCATTCAGTTCCCTTCTGTGCAGTTAGGCCACCAACTAGATATACATTTAGGTTCATTTGTTCCTTTTACTTTTGACTTTCAGGGATTGATTTTTTAAAAATTAATTTTTATCATACAATCATGTAAAACATAGATTTCTGAAGTCAAATGCACAAAACAAAGTATATTCAAAAGTCTTGCTTTTTCCCTTCATTCTATTCTCTCCTTTCCAAGCTAAATAACCATTAAAAATTTTAAATGTATACTTCCACTTTAAAAAAATGTAAGTATTCATTTATTTACATTTGTACCTCCCTACTTCCTCTTACAAATAAAGAGTAGAGGGAGCCCTAGCTGGTTTGGCCTGCGGACTGGAGGGTCCCAGGTTTGATTCTGGTTAAGGGCACATGCCTGGGTTGCAGGCTTGATCCCCAGTGGGGTGTGCAGGAGGCAGCCAATCAATGATTCTCTTTCATCATTGATGTTTCTGTCTCTCCCTCTCCTTTCCTTTCTGAAACCAATAAAAATATATTTTTAAAAAGAGTAGAGGAAATGGGCATACTTTCTTATTCCCAACTTTAACAGGTAAGCCCTTGGTGTTACGCCATTGAGATCCTCAAAAACTTTTTTTTTTGTAAAATGAAGGCAACACTATCCATTCTATCTGATCTTCCACACCATTTCTTGGGAAGATGAAGGATGTGAAAAGTGGTACAAAAACATACCTGTTTACTTATATTGAACCATTTTTGGGAGAACCTTGAGTCCTGGATCCAATTTAGTACGTTTAACACAAGAACAAACAGAGGCTCACCGAGTCCAGAGGCCCTGCCCAAGGTACGCAGGGACTAAGCGAGAGCTCCAGTCATCTGCCTTGCAGCCCAGGGGTCCGATACATCCACCAAGCTCTTCTTTTTTAAAACTGTACTCAAGCCTTCTCTCTCTTTCTCCACCACCGAGGTGCGTGCAGTTCGCTTCTCCTTTGCCATGTCTTCCCACAGGGCTTTCAGATCAAGAGGTTCCTGGCCAAGAAACAAAAGCAGAATCGGCCCATTCCCCAAAGGAGTCTGATGAAAACTAGTAATAAAATCAGGTACAACTTGAGGAGGAGACAGTGGAGAAGAACCAAACTGGGTCTATGAGGAATCACACATGAGATGGCTCACATATTTATGCTGTATCCAGGTTGCCTGCACCCTTAAAAGATTGAAAAGATCACTACTGTCTGGACAGTTGGGCATTTTAATTGGGAAATTATTGGACTCATGATTTTGCTCTGTTGATTTTATTTTCTGCAGTAGGTTGCTTCAGTAATAAACGTGAGACCTTTTAAACTGCAAAAAAATAAAAACTGTACTCCACATATAAATACTTATTTTTATAGAAAGGAGTATTTTAGGAGACCCTCAAAAAAGGAAAAAGCCTCAAGGCTGAGTGAGGCAGCTGATGCTCAAACAACCACTAGCGCCCGGAGTGCCAGGCGGGAGCGGGCGGCTGGTGGGCCAGCGCTGCCCTCACTCAACTGGCAGCTCCGGCCCCAGCGCGGAGGCGACGGGGAACCTGGAGACGCAGTGACGGCGCCGCGTAGGGGGCCCAATGCGAGGACGCTGGGCAGTGGAGTTAAAGCTGCCCCACTGGCACCCCGACAGGAGGGCTGACATACTCCGGACTCCAGGGGAAGAGTCCGTCGGGAAAGGGGGCCATGTCGGAGCTTCCGAAAGGAGAAATGGTACTGATGAGGATCCGTAAGGCTTCCGCGGCTCCGGCTCTAACATCCCGGCCTAGGGGCGGGGCGGGGCGGGGCGAGCGGGGCAGAGATCGGCCCGCAGGGGCCGTCGGGAAATCGGGGGAGGAGCAACAAGGATGACGCTGGGGAGCGTAACAGGGCGGGGCGAGGGCTTGCCTCCCCGCCCGCCTGGGTCGGGCTAACGGCTTCCGGTCGCGATGTCTGGGAGGGGCCGGGGGGAGGCGGTGCCCCGCAGGCGCTCCAAGATGATGGGCTGCGAGGAATCAGAGATGAAGGCGGGGGAAGGGGAGGCGG
>NW_006291427.1:452794-455158 GCF_000327345.1 Myotis davidii | reverse complement strand
CTCCCCCTTCCTCACCGCCCTGCTCTCTGCCCCCAGGTCCGTTTCCGCCTGGCGCCACCCTCCCCAGTCCGGGCCCAGCCGCTGCCCGTCCCTGCCGTCCCGGGCGAGAAGCCCGCGGCGCCGCAGGACCTGGGTGCGCCCGCGCCGCACAGCAGCCTGGCTCTGAGCCTCGAACTGCAGGCTGCGCGGGCCGCAGCCGCGGGCCAGTTCGACGCCGCGAAGGCCGTGGAGGAACAGCTGAGAAAATCATTCCAGACCCGCTGTCTCCTGGAGGAGAGCGTGGCCGAGGGTGAGGGGGGGCAGCTGGCAGGCCGGGTGCGGGAGTTGGGGTGAGAGGCGCGGCTCACCCCCGCTCCCCCTGCGGCCTCAGGACTGAACGTGCCGCGCTCCAAGCGGCTTTTCCGCGACCTGGTGAGCCTGCAGGTGCCCGAGGAGCAGGTTCTGAGCGCGGCGCTGAGGGAGAGGTTGGCGCTCCTGCCCCCGCAGGCCCGAGCCCCGCCTCCCAAGGTGAGGGCCTGGGCCGGAGTCCCCTCCCGCATTCCCTGCCCTTGGCCGCCGCGGCTTCTTCCCTCTCCTCGTGTAACTGGCTTTGGACTCCATTTCCGACAGGAGCCCCCTGGGCCAGGGCCGGACATGACTATGCTGTGTGACCCAGAAACATTATTTTATGAATTTCCACACCTGACCCTGGACAGTCTGCCCGCTCTCCGCCTTCAGCTCCGGCCCCGCCCTTCAGAGGATACCTTCCTCATGCATCGAACACTAAGGCGATGGGAAGTGTAGGCCAGGAGGCGCCCAGGATTGCTTGTATTTTTGTGTTGAAAGTAACATAATAAAGTGGTTTTGCTAACAAATGGGACTTTTCTTGGAAGGCTTAAGATGGAAAGCTGTAGGTTAGAAGCTGCCCGGAAGCCAAGTGTTTTGGCCCCTTCTTTAAGGAACTCCGTAATGACCAGTAGAAAACACTGGTCCAAGTAAGAGGTTTAGTTTTCATTCTTTTAATCCTCACCTTAGGATGTTTATCGCTTTTTAGAGAGGATAGAAACATTCGACTGGTTGCCTCTAGTAAGCGCCAGACTGGGAATGAGCTCACCACCTTTCAGTGTAGGAGTCCCCAACCCAGTGAGCCACACAAGCTGGAGCCAAGTCAGGGGTTTGGGTACCCTCCCCACATCGTCCTGATTGCAGTCACACCCACCACCTTTGTTTTTTATGACACCACACTTGTTTCTTTGCACCACTTATTTCTGATCACTTCATGTGGGTCTCAGCCTGCATGTTTCCTGACTCAGGGAACCTGGTAAGGCAGCTACTAGCATTTATTTAAATTATCTCCTTGCTTTTACCTTCAAGGGCTTTGCCCATCTGTACACCTGACCAGAGTAAATACTTGACAAGCCACTGAATAGCTACATGTTAAGTTAAACTGCCTATTAGCTGGTTCCACAGCATCAAAAAAGGAGAGTGGGTGGTAGGGAGGTCCTAGAGCAGGGAGTCTGTCTGGTCCAAAGTGTCTTTTTCTAGCTCCACTTCAACTCTACTGTTAAATCCCAAAGTTAGCCTTCTGCCAAAGCTTCCACAAAAAAAATTTTGTCATGGTTTTTTTTTTTTGGGGGGGGGAGGGAGGATGGGAGATAGATGGGCTCTTCAAGTTTCACATCAAAATTTGCATCATACCCCTTTTTCCTGACTAAGGTCCTATATAGTTGTGTGTAGATGTAGCAATCCACAATCTTCCCAATCATTGAAAAACCTTGGGAGTAGTTTAGACAGAGGAAGCACAGGTTGTACTGGGAGGCACCATCCCTTCCCACCAGTTAAAAACTGCCACACAGCCTGGCCTGTGTGGCCCCGTGGTTGAGCATCGAACTATGAACCAAGAGGTCACAGATCGATTCCCGGTCAGGGCATATGCCTGGGTTGCAGGATTCCCTATGTAGGGTGTGCAGGAAGCAAGTCGATCAATGATTCTCATCATTGATGTTTCTTTCCCTTCCTCTCTCTGAGATATATATATACACAAACATGCCAGACATAGGTGTGGGGGCCATTGCCCTAAACATCAAGTTTATTGTGCTGTTCTTACATTCCAAACCCAACCCCCTCTCCATGGGGGACAGCAGAGGGATTTTCACAGTACCTGCATGCCTCCCCATCAAGCTTCCCCCTCTTAAGCCTCAGTTCCTCTATCATGTGGTCCACTGAAATGGAGGCAGGGACAAGGGCTGAGGAGAATGGGAATTTCTCCTTGGAAGGACAGGAGGAAGAGGCCAGAGAGCTTGATAACTCCCCACCTCCTGTGCCCTAGGAGAACAGAGATCAGCAAACAGTCCATGCCATCCAGCCAGTGGGCTGGGGGCAGAG
>NW_006291427.1:447262-451753 GCF_000327345.1 Myotis davidii | reverse complement strand
AGCTGGTTCCACAGCATCAAAAAAGGAGAGAGGGTGGTAGGGAGGTCCTAGAGCAGGGAGTCTGTCTGGGCCAAAGTGTCTTTTTCTAGCTCCACTTCAACTCTACTGTTAAATCCCAAAGTTAGCCTTCTGCCAAAGCTTCCACAAAAAAACTTGTGTCATGGTTTTTTTTTTTTGGGGGGGGGAGGGAGGATGGGAGATAGATGGGCTCTTCAAGTTTCACATCAAAATTTGCATCATACCCCTTTTTCCTGACTAAGGTCCTATATAGTTGTGTGTAGATGTAGCAATCCACAATCTTCCCAATCATTGAAAAACCTTGGGAGTAGTTTAGACAGAGGAAGCACAGGTTGTACTGGGAGGCACCATCCCTTCCCACCAGTTAAAAACTGCCACACAGCCTGGCCTGTGTGGCCCCGTGGTTGAGCATCGAACTATGAACCAAGAGGTCACAGATCGATTCCCGGTCAGGGCATATGCCTGGGTTGCAGGATTCCCTATGTAGGGTGTGCAGGAAGCAAGTCGATCAATGATTCTCATCATTGATGTTTCTTTCCCTTCCTCTCTCTGAAATATATATATACACAAACATGCCAGACATAGGTGTGGGGGCCATTGCCCTAAACATCAAGTTTATTGTGCTGTTCTTACATTCCAAACCCAACCCCCTCTCCATGGGGGACAGCAGAGGGATTTTCACAGTACCTGCATGCCTCCCCATCAAGCTTCCCCCTCTTAAGCCTCAGTTCCTCTATCATGTGGTCCACTGAAATGGAGGCAGGGACAAGGGCTGAGGAGAATGGGAATTTCTCCTTGGAAGGACAGGAGGAAGAGGCCAGAGAGCTTGATAACTCCCCACCTCCTGTGCCCTAGGAGAACAGAGATCAGCAAACAGTCCATGCCATCCAGCCAGTGGGCTGGGGGAAGAGGAAGATGGCGGTAACTCCAGAACAGCTGGGCTTGCTGCTTAGGTACCAGAGGTATAGGGAGGAGGCTGGGGCAGCAACACAGGAAAAGCTTTCTATGCAGATCCAAGAAAGGAAACTTTTGGAGCCAGGAAGGAAAGACTGCGGGATATTTTCTTTCCCCAGGTCCTTAAGAGCAGCGGGCAGCTTCTTCACACTTTCTGTTCAAGGGGCCACTCAGTGGCTGGGGGAACGGGCCTTGTGGAACAGGTACACAGGACGCTGGAAGCCTAAGAGGAGAGTGTGCAATCAGGAGGGATGGGCAGGACCTCAAGACTCCACAGGGTCTGTACCTTCTCCCTCAGGACTGGTCTCCCTCCCCCACCAAAATAAGCCAGACTTACCTTTGAAGGTACTGTGGGGTGTGGCCACAAGCTCATAGCTGGAAAAACCCACTTCTGGGGATGTCAGGTAGGAACTGAACTGCTCTGGCTTCAGCTGGATTCGATAATAGTTCTTGTAGGTTGTTTCCTAGGGAGAAGAGCAGGGACCATTTCAGCTTGCTGCCTTCTCCCTGCCAGAGAATGATGCCCACCCAGGAGATCTTTACACCTTGTTCAGAAAGTCCTCTTCCCACTTCTTTGGGGTCTTTCTTGCCTCAACTACAGGACATACCAATTTCCACTTAAATACCAACTCACTGTGAGAGTCTTTCTCTTGGCGTAGGTTGACCAAGGTTGGGGTTCGAGGATCAAGATGCCCCCAGGGCGTAGGTGCCGGTAGATCCGTCGAAACATGCGCTTCAGTCCCTCGTCTCCCCAGTTCAGATGTACCCACTTGGTAAGGCTGAGGCAGAGCACCACATCATACTCAGGTGTTTGGGCGTCCACCAGCTCATCTCGATCCAGCACATAGTTACCCTGAGGGAGAGGTCAACAGCGGCATTAAAAGAACTATGAACCCACACATTTAATCTGCAGCCTCACTTTATAGCCCTTGGCCACAATCATCTTTGATACCGTCAGTATCACTTTTTTGCATGCTATTGGTGGTAAACCAAAAGAAGCCTCACAAGATCTCCAAAGTTGGGGTGAAACTGCCGAGAAAGAATGCTAGAGTTCCTCCAAGACACTGCCCATTAAGCCGAGACTCAACGAGACCTAACCCAGATTTGAAAGGGAGACCTGTGGTTCCTTCTCAGTAGTTGGGGCTGGCAAAGTTTTAGGATTATTCTTTCCAGAGAAGTGAAGAGACCATCCCTCAGGAAATTTTTTTCTAGGTAAGCTGGAAAAAAGTCCATTTTCCAACACTACTCCTGCAGATGGCGAATTGGAGTGTTTCATGAGGCGCTATGTGCAGGCAGTCAGGGGACAGACGCTGAAGGCATGTTACCCTCCCCTCCTGCAGAGGACTCTGACTCTTCTCCATCCTATTATCTAGGGTCAGTGTGGAGATGATCCAAGGCCAAGCACTTGGGTTCCTGACCACCGACACTCTTCAACTCTTTATCATATGCAAACTAAGTCCCTATCAATGGAGAGAAACTGCAAATATTAGCCACTATCCTAATCCTCCCCCCGCCCCCCCGGGGGACATTCCATGTCTGATACCCATCCCTTCATGCACCTTCAGTAGTTTAGAGGACAAGTTTCCATGTGGACCAGATCCCCAAGTGAGCATCAGCAGTAGCCCCCTAGAGAAGGTGGACTGGCCTGGATTAGTCCAGGTAGGGAGGAGGGCAAAAGGGGTCATATCCCATTTTGGGGCTAGGAGTCACAAGAAAGGAACCCAGGTAGAGCTTCCTTCCACCTTCCCAGGTTATAGGAAGAGACACCCAGTGGATTCAGACCCTTCTCTTGAGGACCTGGTTCTCCTGGTGTGGACTGCATACACAGAAATCCCTCTGGCTCATAACCTTCCCGTCACATTGTTTAATCTCATCCTCAGACCTGGGCCCTATCCCAAGACCCTCTTACCGTAACGAAGACAACATTGTTGGGGAAGACTGATGTGTCTGCTCCATCCAAGGGCACTTGGGGTGCAGCAATGGGACCCCGGCTTGCTGTCAGTGAGGCTGGGAAGCAGCTCCTCTTTCGAACGGTTTTGATCCCTTCCTCACTCTCTGCCCCTGCGTCCCCCTCAGCAGTCTGGGGTTGCAGACGCAGCTCCTCTGACAGGTAGTGTCGGATGTTTTGGCGGGCCGAGTGGATGAGTTGGGCATCAATATCCAGGCCTACCATGCGGGATGGGCCCCACTTACAGGCAATGCTCAGGGTCACATGGCCCACATTGCAGCCCAGATCTAGGACGTCCCGACCCTTAAACCACTCAGGCTTCAACACCCGAAGGCGCCCATCCTCACAGGAAGGATTCCGGTACCCATAGTACTTGCAGTAATTCCCATACTGGAACTTGCGCTGTTGCTTTTTGAAACCTGCTGCAGGTAGTGGGTGGAGGTGGTGGCGGCCTCCCCCACTCCCTCGGCCCTTTTCCTTGGGACCCTGGCTTCCTCCACTCCTAGCCCCTGCCTCTGACTTGCTGGAAGTCCTGCGACGTTTTCGATGTCGTGAGGAGGAAGACGGGGGTGCAGAGGTAACTGAGGCAGCTGAAGAGGCTGAGAGGGAGCCTGAGGGACCAGGCAGGGCAGACGGAAGGGGAGACACAACCTCATCCCTGCAGTTGATGGCCGTGTTGAGTTCATAGGGCTGGGGGGCATCACGGTTTTGGTTCTGGCCCCTATGCCGTTGCTGCTGTGTGGTGCCCTCCCCATGGAGTGAGGGAGTGGGGGGAGCTGTGGGCAGCACAGAGTGGCTATCAATCCCTCCAGTTGCCTGCTGCTGCTGGTGGTGCTGTCCCCGGTGTCTATGTCGCTTCCGACCAGTCTTGAGTGGTGAAGCAAGAACTACTTGGGCCTCATCAGTGCAAGTATTGAGACTCAGTGGGTCAGTAATATCTTTGGGGATGAGAATCTCCACTGGATCTCGCCCCTTGGCCGGGAGCGGGGATGACTTAGGGGTCTCAGCATTGAGTGCGCGGCTCACTTCCTCATCCAGGAGACTATTCAGGTTCAGTGGATCAAAGATATTGCCCCCCAGGAGGAAGTTGGATGGTAACACAGAGTCACAGTCCGAATTAACCCGCCTGCGCCTCTTGAAGGCTGGATGTTTGAAGCCTCCACCACCTCCCCCTACATTGCAGCTATTTCTCCGCTTGCCCCCACCTCCCCCAGGGGGCCGGTGGGGCTGATAGCCGTTCCGGGGTCGAGGCGGGGCAGGGGGTCCCAGTTCTGTTCCACCCCCTCCCCGTCGCTCCTCCCCCAGGTCCGGGGGAGCGGCTCGTCCGTGGGGATCCGACAAGCCGCCCCCTCGTTGCTGCTGCGACTGGCTGACCCGAGGCTGGGCAGTAGCCCCGGGGCTCTCCTTGCCCGCTCCAGAAGCCAAGACCCCGGCTGGGTGGTGTGCTCGCGGGCCAGGCCCACGCTGCGTACCGCCGCGGAGCTCCCCGGAGGCGGGCTCTTGGTGCGGCTGCACCGAGGGGCTGCCCCCTCCGCCTGACTCCTCTTTGAGCGGCGGCGGCGGGGCAGGTA
>NW_006291427.1:418826-447008 GCF_000327345.1 Myotis davidii | reverse complement strand
GCGGGGGGGGGGCAGGTACCAGAAACGGCTCCTTCTCCGCCGCCATCTCTATCATTTCCTCCCCTTACTCCGTCCCAGTCGAGGGCTAAGAGGGTGGACCAGGGGGCTTACCCCCCACCCCTTCCTACACCCGCTCCCTTCCCCCCTTTCCTGGGTGCGCGCGCAGCTGCTCTCGCCTAGTCTCGCGCCCTAGCGCCTCCCCCGAAGCGCGGCCCCCTCGCCTACGAGACCAAAACAAGATGCCCGCGAGACCCGAACTCCAGGAACCAACCGCGCGTGCGCCGACCCTTCTCCTCCACCACTACCGCTTTGCCGCGAGCGCGCACAGCCCAAGCGCGTTCCTCTCGCCCCAGAACCACGCATGCGCACTCCGCCGCCACCCTGGTCGCGCGCGCATCCGAGTACGAACCAACTTAACGGCTCCGGGAGTTTAAATATAGCTCCCTGTAATCCCCCCAAAAGCCCACCACCCCAAACTGACACCCTACTTCCCTTCGCAGCTATGTTCGTCCCTACTGATATCCTTTGTCTCTGCCGCGCGAACCCACCCACCGTAGGCGGGGACGGGGAGCTGGTGTGAAAAGGTCTCCTTGACACCCGACCCTTGTTCCTGAGGAATGAGTCTCAGCGGTCTCCGCCCGGCTCTAAACCCAACAAGCTCCCTACCCCGCCTCCTTCCTCCCCCTAGCGGGGAGCGCCTGCGCACATCCTTTTGGGCTTGCGCGGGTTGATGCAGCACGTGCTGAGGGTGGTGCCCCGCCCTCCGTCTTAGGGGCGGGGACTGTTACGTCGCTTCCCCAAGTTTGGTACACGTAACGTGCGTTAGCACGATTGGGAGGGGCGTGGCTAAGGAACGGGTAGGCCCTCATGAGTTATTCATGACTGGTCTCCGTTTGCCCACCTACTTAGAAGGGCGGGGGGGAACAAGAGGGGGAACCTTAAAAGTAGAGGAAGGAGCGAGTGTACTGACCGTCTTCCTACGAGCTGTTCTTAATAAAATACGATAAGTCATTTTAACTCACCCCCCTGGAAAATATTCACTGCTGAACTGAAAAAAAAAGTCACTAAAACAGCTGATGTCCAACTTCCTCTTCCAACGAAATGGCCGAGTAGTCCTCTCGCTCCTCAGCCTTCCCCTAATCTCGATCACCTGAGGACACCACGCCCTTCCCTCCGTCTCTCAAAGCCCCGATACCAACGCCCCCGTACCCCACCGAACTCCTGCGCGCTCGATCCCCTAGCCCGAGGACTGCGACCCTATGCCCACCACAGCCACCAATAGCAATACATTCACCACTACCACCAGCTCGCACGTAGGCCTTCCCGAGCGCACGCTGCGGCTTCTCGCCCTTATAGATAAACAGGTGTGGGTGGGGAAGAGGTTTAGGTTTGGTTGCCCCGGCCTCGGCCAATGAGGAGGAAGCTATCCGACGCCCATTCTACTGGGTGCAAAGCGGCCGGTTCTCCCAACAGTGCTGGGGTGCGGGCCCTGTTGCACCCCAGAGGGTGGGAGAGTCGAGAATGGGGAGGAGAGTCTCAAACAAAATATTAAAATACGGGTGCGAAGGAGACTCAAAGGAGTAATAGGAATCAGGAAACGAAAAGGAAAAGGCAGCTTGGGGCAGAGAAAAATTAGTAAAAGAAAGATGTGGTTCATTAACGATCAGGCACTGCTGTGGACGCCTAAAGGAAAAAGTGAGGCCATCTAGGATTATGGGATTTGTAGTTTTACAGGGCGTTAGCGTGGAAGATGGCGACATTCAGCTGCGCAAGCGCAAACGCATCTTCTGGCTGCGCATGCGCCTCAGCACTGAGAGTTCGCCGCTGGAGGGAACTGTGGAGCTTACGCGTGGCCTCGCGCCTTTTCTTGGTGGCGGGAAAAGTGGGTCGAGGTTGGAGGGGCTTGCAGAATTGTTGCAGTAGTTCTCTCTGTTCCTCGCTCCAGAAGGTAGCTATCTCTAATATGGTTGCAGATGAAGGTGTTAGGCGCAGCTAATCCTGGGATCTTCCGTCTGAGTTTCCTCGTCAGGGTGACAACTCTTACCCCTGCTCCTTAGAACCTCTAACCGCAAACTCACTCCCAGCTGACAAACAAAAGTAACCCCATTCTTTCTTACTGGCGGGCAATGACGGTCCGCGCGAGAATGAGGATTCTGGTGTCTCTGCGGGAGGGGCAGCGGAGGGGGTATTTTCTCATGATGGGGTTCTCGATGGGGGAAGAGAATCTAGAAAGACGCCGTTTTCCTCTTGGAGGGGCGTCAAGGACTTTTGACTGTGATACCTCCGATCTTAAGAGAGGCTTGGTGAAGGAAGAGCGAGGAAAAATGGGGATCACCAGAAAGTTCTTCCCTCAAATGTTAAAGGTGGGATTAAGGCCTTTTACTGTTCCAGACCTAGGCAGCCTGAGAGGAAAAAACGGTGCGGTGATCTGGAAGTTGATGGCGACGTGCTGCTCTAAGCGCAAACAACACAGAACAGGCCGGTGGCGGTCGGAGGGCCGCCGGGAGCGCCTGCGGCGGCCGATAGGGGGAGCCGGAGCGCAGCCCCGGAAGGGCGCCTTCTTGTGATAGTGGCCCTATCTCTGCGCCTGGTGCGCTCTCTGAACCGAGAAGCTGTAGTTCGCCATTTACAAGATTCTGTAGGAGCTTTAGGTGAACTGGTAGTAACGACAGGAATGTCTTGTCAGGTAGTCTAGTGTAGGCAGCAGGGGAGCCGGGATCTTCTTTTTCCTTCTGTCTTGTTAAATGTGAACCATCCTCTCTGAGGAGAAAAGAAAAGAAAGAAAGCAGCTGTTACTGATTGAGGCATGAAAATAAGCAGATTAGACATTAAAGCCAAAAGGGAATCCAACTCCAGCTTAAAGGAGATTTTAAATAGAGTCTTTAAATACAGGTTTTTGAAACTGGCAGAGTTTAGGTTTAAAATAGAGTATTTTTGATCAATCTAAAAATGCACACATTTTAGAGTATAATTCTAAAGGGTTGACTTTTATTTTCTTAAGACCAAGGATTCCAGAAACAATATAGAGGGAATAATAATTGGATAGTTAGGAGGGAGAAATTTGTGAACACATTTTAAATGGGAGGAGGAGGGAAGAGAATGAATGCTGTTTGAAAAGTATTTACACGACTGAATTAAGTTATTTAGCTACACCAGTTCTCAAACATGTTATCCTTTTTTGTACTCTTGAAAATTCTGAAGGACTTCAAAGATTGGTTTATATCCATGGCAGAAATTAAACAGAAAAATTTAAACATTTATTAATGTTAAAATAACAACTCATTACATGTTCACATTTTTATGAAAAATATATTTTCCCAAACAAAAGGAAAGTTAGTGTGAACATGTTGTTGTTTTACATTTTTGCAATATTGTTCATGTTTGGCTTAATAGAAGACAGCTGGATTTTAATCTGTTTCTGAATTCAATCTGTTATGATACAGGCACACCTTGTTTTATTGTACGTCCCTTTATTGTGCTTCACAGGTGTTGCATGTTTTGTTTTTTTACAAATTAAAGGCAAGACCCTCCATTAGCAAAAGATTACAGCTTGCTTTATTGTGATACTCACTTTATTGTGGTGATTTGGCACCAAATCTGCAATATATCCAACGTATGCTTGTATCTTGTTTCGGTTGAAGTATATGAGAAAATCCAGGCTAACACAGATAGGTAGTTGGAAAAGGGAGAGGACCCCCAGGAGTCTTTGGATCACACTTTGAGAACTGCTGAGCAAGGTGATTTTTTTCTTAAAACCAATGTGATGATTTTCAGTGTTTAAGTGAAAGTCATTTATTAGCTGGTCAGATGAAAGTTGGTGGTACTTTTTTGTATATTTATTAACTGTTTAGAAATATTTCTCTCTCTGAACTAGATTTCAGTATTTGTTATTGTGGGAGAAAATAATTAGTCTGGAGCAGAGGAGCGGAGACTTGAGTTGTCAGTTACTTCTTGGCTTTCCTTTCTCTATTGATCAGGTTAGAGATTTTCTTTAAAGGTAATGTATTCATCACAAACCCACTCTTGATTACGGGGAAGTGTTACACATCATTGCTTACTAGTATAGATTTACTACAGTTTGTTAACTCAGTAATGATCCACAATTTTATCCAGTTGGTTGGGGCGCCAGTAACACACTTTTGCCTACAGAGGTCAGTAGAGGCTTAAATAATTATTTGAACCTAACTTGGAAAATTTGTGCATTTTTAGATCAAAAATACTCTATATTTTATTTAAAGAATTTAGAATTTAAAAAAATAACTTTTGAAGTGATAATATGTGTATGCTATAACATGTTAGAGATGCATGGGGGGGGGTACAGTAAAAAGCTCCGTTCCATACAGTTCTACTCTCCAGAGGCACATTATAAAGAGAGACATTTTTAAATTTTATTTTGTTTTTTTTTCTTTTAAAAGATAGACATTTAAAAAAAGAAATGTCATCTCAAATCTACTAATTTTCATTTAGTATAGCTCTTCTTGAAATTTATATTACCTTCATAGGGACTTGTAATGATTATTTTTGGGATTCTGGAATCTGAGAGAAGGTGTTTGTCATTTGTGGTCAAATTAGTATTCCTTTTGCAACCAATTTGATTCAGTTTCTAGCTTCTACTTAGGATTATCATAAAGAAGGAGACCAATTTGCTGTAGTGTTTCTCCCCCAATTTCCCATTTGCCTTTTTTTTTTTTAAAATATATTTTATTGATTCTTTTACAGAGAGGAAGGGAGAGAGATAGAGAGTTAGAAACATCGATGAGAAGAGAGACATCGATCAGCTGCCTCCTGCACATCTCCCACTGGGATGTGCCCGCAGCCCAGGCACATGCCCTCGACCGGAATCGAACCTGGGACCCTTCAGTCTACAGGCCGACGCTCTAAACACTGAGCCAAACCGGTTTCGGCCCATTTGCCTTTTTCCTTAGAGCAAATACATTTGGGGGTTGGTAGTGGTGAGTTATGATGCAAAAAGTGAGAAAATGTGCTCCTTAATATGAAAGGAAAAGTAGTTATTGCAGAATAACACATCAGAATTATCCACATTCAGAAATTAAGAAATAGAACAGAAAAATACCAAAAGATAACTTAAAAATACTTTACACCCAATCATGCTGTAGCCACTCTAAGTCAAGTCCCAACACCTTTTGAATTCATCTTAGGAACCAGGGAGAGGAACTTTACACCCCAGACAACTGAGTGTTTACTATAATTTGGCTGTTTGAAGGTCTTAAAATTTTCATATCCTTTAAAGGGAACTGTATATAAACATAAAGATCCATTTTATGCTGCTTTGTGGTTTTTTTATAAGTGGGAGATGGCAGAGTTGGAAGATTGAATTGCAAATCTAGGGCCTTCAAAGTACTCAAAACCAGCAGTCAGAAATAAGATCACTGAGAAGAATAGATGTTGTATTAGTAGAATTTGAAAGCAAAGGCCTGGGTTCAACTTGGCTCTCCCAATTATTAACACTGAAATTTGGGGCAAACCACTTAACCTCCCTGCATATTTTTCATCTGTAAAAAGGGGAAATGATATTTTATGACCTCTAATAACACTACCTGAGTTACAGTGTTTATTATAACTGTTACAAAAATAAGAGTGAATTATATTCTTTAAACCTAAGAAAACTGGGTAGAGGGTTATAAATTTAGGCTGATAAAAAAGCAGTTCTCTTCTAACAAGTGGATAGAAGTAATATCAATAGTGGAAAGAATAAATTGGAAAAATGTACAAATTATTGGAACATCACCCACAAATTGAGTCTCAGCATTCTGTTGTGCCACAGATGGCTTATAGATGTATGAATATGTTAAACTCTTCAGCACTTAAAACACTAAGAATTATTGCTAATCTTTAAAACAATAACTCTAATTATCCCCTGGCATGTAATTGGCATTGCTCAGAAGGCAGAAGTATAGTCAAGAAGGCAGAACATGTAGTTCAGGGGTTCCAGGAAAAGAAATCCTGAACCCAAGAAGACAGAAAGAGAAGAAAGTTTAAACTCATGTTCAATCAGAGCTTTAGCAGTTAATTTCTTTTTTCTAACAGAGCACAAAAGTGTAGCTTCTGAGCTGAATGATGACAACATTGCAGAGTAAAGAAGGTGAGTCAAGAGTGAGGGAGGTTCATTTTATACATATCTTTCATTTTTCCCTTCTCAGATTCCTACCAAAGAGAAGCTCAGTTTACATATTTTTTATTTCTACTTTGTTAAAATTACATTTCTAGACACTTTGAGTAAAATATATATCTTAGAAATAGTCCTGCTCAAGGAATATATGAACTCATAAATATCTATAACATAAATTTGAGGGGTGAATGTCACCAGGCAGGTACAGAGTATTATGGAAGCTCAGAAGAAAGAGATATTACTTACACCTGGGAGGATCACTACAATTTTCATTGTATCATCTGTAGATTTTAACTATATTTTTTTCATTTTCTCTTAATTTCCCATAAAATTCTGTCCAAAGTTAAAATAGACAAATTTTTAAATTTTTGTATTTAAATAATTCAGTTTCCCAAATGCTTATATTTATCATATTTATCACCTTTCAATTACTCAGTGGTTCCTAAGCCTGGAAGTACATCAGAATCATCTAGATAGTCTTGTAAAATTTCAGATTCTTGGGCCTCACTTCAAAATATTTCATCAGAAACTCAGGGCAGGGGAAATGAGGGTGGGTGAGTAGAGACCTAGAAATATGAATTTATTAAAATATTTCTCCAGATAATTCTGATATGGTCAGTCAGTTGGCAGTGTTTGGCAGTCTCTGTGTTAGACTCTACGTTTCATAAATTACATTTGATGATCAAATTTCTTTCAGAATATGGGAAAGGATCAAAAAAACCCTTTATCCCACCTGCACAAAAATTGCATAGCTTGATGCCCTATAACCCTAACTCACACAAAGAGGAGACTCTGGGGGTCAGTTCCCTGGAGGCAGAGGCCGGACCAAACCCCCTAAAGGCCAAGTTGGAGAAGAAGGAGGAGGAAGCAACCACAGTGAATGGTTCATGCAGTGACCAGGAGAAAAAAGTAAAGGTTCAAGACAACAAGCAAGCAGAGAAGAAAGAAAAGGTATCAGTCATACTGACGGGCTCTAGTGGGACAGTTTCTTCTAGTCATTCATCCTGGACAAATAGAATCTTTCCATGTTGGGGAAATTCATCTTGTAGTTTCAGTTTTTTATTCCTTTTTTGGGACTTCCATTTTTTTTTCTTAAGAAGATAAAAAATGTTTTGATGACAGTATTTAGCAGGAAATAATGGTAGGTATGTAGGGCCTGACGTGGTTTGGATATGAAAGTAGAGGTGGACAGAAATTTAATCAACTTTTTGCATTTTTTGACTCCTTTATTCCCAGGAGGTCTGGGATAGAGTTTATGGAGTCCGTATATACGATTGACTTCATGCTCTCAGCCTTGTGAGTTTACTGCCTCATCTAACGGAGGCTTTTCTGACTGGCCAGAGAGGAGAACTGGGAAAAGACGAGCAGTTTTCCTTCTCTACCCTTGTCTATGCAGGAAAAATCAAATCTTACCAATGAAGAGTTTGAGGAGATTTTCCAGATTGTGATACAGAAGTCCCTCGAAGAGTGCTTGGGTATGGCTTATGGTGAGAGAAAAAGAGTTTCAGGCAGAGAAACTGTTACCTGAGATGTTGAGTAAATTGACAGTTTTCTTTCTTGCCTCCATCCTCTTAAGTAAGAAAATATTAGATGGGACTTTGACATACTTTAAAATGCTTCATCTTCTATCAAGGACTATAGCTAAACCACCTTAGATAGGGGGTGCAGGCTTTTAGAAAAGTAGATTACATTGACTTCAGAATGTAAATACAGTTTCATCTAAATTTTTTAAAATGTAAGCTAAATTCTTTTCTATATGTTCAGAAGTTACTTAGAAAAGATAAATTATTTTTCCCAGGTTTGAAGAATTTAGTTTCCATCTACCCTTCTATATTTTCTGTTTCCCATACTGTTTCAACATTCTCAAGGATTTTATTTTTAGAACAAAGGACTCTATAGCATAAGCCCCAAGACCCTATCAATAAGGTCATGGGGCTAAGGAAAATGGTCTGATATTTTCAGCTATTCTTAGATATAATTCTATTCCTAGAGGAAAGTTTAAGGAAAAATTATATAAGACACAGTAAATAAAACAAAATTAACATTACCTGGCTATCCTGGAATGAGGCAGGTCAATCTGGAAAGGCTTTTAGAAGGACATAAATTTGTATTTTTTCCTGAAATTTTAAAGACTTAAAATTTTATGATATGACAAAAGTCCAAAAGTAGACTCTTCCAGGCAACAGGTGGAAGACATTTAATGAAAGATTATAATTTAAAAATAATGGAGTGGTTATTTCGTAACATTACTTCTTTGCTTATAGTGTTTTGTTTTGGAAGAGATAGAATCTAGCCTTGATTTTGCAGAGACTTCCTGTGCCCAGCCTATAAGACATACCCAGTTAGACAAGGAACCAGGAATTGCTTCTTCTACTACTGATAATGATAATGCTGATAGGTAAGTTTATTCCTGTTAGGTGAGTTGATTACAGGGTGGACTTAATATTTATAAAAGGTTATCTATCTACCTACCTACCAACCTACCTATCTGGTCATTTTTTTTTTCTGGTCATTTTTTATATCTCTGTAAATTTGTCTCAGCTCAGGAAAGCTACCTGTTTGAATTGGGAAAAATAGGCAGGTAGATAGGTAAAATGACATCAGGAGGCCTTAGAGAGCCTAGGATTCTTCTATCCTCTTAAATTTTATTTTTGGATTGTTTTACCTTTTCATTTAAAAATATCTTATTTTCAGAGAGTGGGTAACAGTACCTCATATTCTAGAGATTTCAGCCTCTCAGGAAGATGGAATAATCCCATCTAAGCCAGGCCAGCCAGATCTTGCATCATCTGAGAAGAAATTCAGTAAACTCTCCTTAAGGAGAAGAAAGAAAAAAGCTCGTAAGTATAGTCAGATATACTTTGACATCTGGCTCAAATACTTAATCCATAAAATTAGGGAATGGGACAGTGGGCAGACTGAGAATTTCCAACCTAATGCTTGAAACTATCATGCTATGATTTTTCTTCTTTCATCCTTCTTTCTGCTTTCTGCTTTCTACTATCTACAAAGAATCTCTCCCACATAACCCCACCCTACAATTATTTTATCTTCCCAGAAGATGAGAAAATGAAGAAAGCCCAGCGAGGACATGAGCATAAACAGGAAGACCAACTGAAGAAAATGGTTCAGGATCATGTTCAGATCAGGGACCAACAAAAAGGAGAGGAAAGTGGTTTTGGTAAGTTCGGCCATGGTTTGGAAAACTACTTGGGCTTGAAAACTGGAGATGAAGGAGAGAGGCAAGGGTTAGAATGTTAGAGGGAATTCTGCAAAGATTATAATTAATTTCTCATTGCTACTTGTTAGAGGATATGCCGCTGAAGAAGAGAGAGAAAGATTTAATTCATTGAATTATTTGTTCATATAATCTATAGTTTTGGGGTACCTATTATATACCAGGCATTTTAGGAGGGCTGGATAAGTGCAGAAGAAATGAGTATAAGCCTGTCACAAGGGAGATAGGCTTCTAAGGAAGGTAGATAAGAAAGCTATAAGTTGGGAGTAGAATTGGAAAACTTTCTAAGACAAGATACTGCTTGAGCCAGAACTTGAAGTATAATTTAGTCAGATGAACCAAGGTAGAAATGGGGGGTGGATCAGTGTGATAATTTTCAGAGTTATGGAGGAGGACTAATGTTGGTAGCTTTTGGTTGTGCTTTGGGGTAGGAGGTTACAGGGGTAGGGGAGATAAGGCTAGGGAGCCGTGGGCAAACTACGGCCCGTGGGCCAGATCCGGCCTGTTTGAAATGAATAAAACTAAAAAAAAAAAAGACCGTCCCCTTTTATGTAATGATGTTTACTTTGAATTTATATTGGTTCACACAAATACTCCATCCATGCTTTTGTTCCGGCCCTCCGGTCCAGTTTAAGAACCCATTGTGGCCCTCGAGTCAAAAAGTTTGCCCACCCCTGGTCTAGAGACATGCAAGGCCCAGGTCATAAAGGGCCTTGCATGTGAAGTTAAGGGGGTTTGGGTTTTATTTTATAGATAAAGAGGAACCATTGACATTAAGTAGGGGGAAATTGATAAGATTTCTATTTAGAAAGCTCACTTTGGCAATAGCATGGAAGATGAATTCCTGTGAACAAGACTAGACTCAGAAATAGTGATCCAAGCAAGGAAGATAGACAATATAGACAATAGCAGTGATGAAGAAGAGACAAATTTGAGATCTTTAGGAGACAGGATCACCTTGATATGGTTACCAGTTGGATATGAGAGCTGAGGAAGAGTGAGGCATGAGTGAATGAGTGGCCAAAAGGATTATGATCTAAAATGGAGAGTATAGAAGAAAAAGTTTAAGGTGGTGAATTCATCTGTGAGCAAGATATGGGGTCTTTGATGAGATTTAGAGATCAAGAAAGAGGTCTGGGTTGGAGATAGAAATTTTGGAGTCATCTACATCAGTAGGAATAGATGAAATTTTTCTAAGAAGAAGATAGGGAGTGACAAGAGAAAAACACTGAGTAAAAAACCCTGGGGGACATAATGTTTAGGGTTGAATAGAAGAAGAGCTGCCCAGGGAAAAAACTAAGAAGAACTAAGAGAAAATTAGAAAGGTAGAAGGAAAATTAGGAGAATGTGGTATCACAGATGCCAGGGGAGGAGTGAATTTCATAAAAGGGAGTATTTAGCCTTGTCAAATGCTACTATAGAGACATCAAAGGGGATAAAGATTTGAAAATGCTTAACCGATATCACAATTAGTAAGTCATTACGGTCTTGATTAGAGCAATTATATAGGTTGGTAAGGGTGAATGGCAGGTTATAGTTGGTTGAAGAATAAATACTTTTTTAATTAGTTTAGATGAGAAAACTAGGAGGGAGAAAATGGTAAATAAAAGGAGGAGTGGGTATAGAGTTAAGGGAAAGTTATTTTGAGCTTTCTTTAAAAAGAAATAGTCTTGACCTGTGTGTTATATTTATGTGCTCAGGGAAAATTGTTTATAGAGAGGGAGAGATTGAAGGGAATGAGAAGAAAACCAGAAGAATTATTCTTAGAAAGGACAGCTTAGCCTTTGAGATTGGATGGATGGAAGATAAGGATGAATATAGATGTATTTCTTATTTTAACAATAGTTATTAATGCCTTATATTATTTGCCAGGCATTGTGCTAGGTGCTGGAAATATGTTGGTGAACAAAATAGATAATCCCTGACTTTATGGAATTTGCAGTTTTAGTGTATTGGACAGATAATAAATATTTTATATGAAGTAATCTTGAGATATTTTAGGATAAGAAATAAAATAGATCATATAATATATTAGTATTTTTAAAACTTTGAATATAAATACTTATAAATATAAGTAAATATAAATACTTATAAATATAAGTAAAATGAACAATATGGAGGAAAACAGTCTTGTGCCCCCCCCCCAAAAAAAAGACAGAACCCAAAGTGTAAGGAACAATGGAATAAACAGTGAGCTAGTGTTTAACATGTATATGTGTGTCTATATAATTTTAATTATAGAAGCATAATATGGTTTGTACATACTTGAAAGAAAATTCTAGCAAGACTATGCAGTCACCAAACAAGGTAGTCCAGGGCAATAAACCACTCATGTTATTATGGCATGGTAATATAAGAACTGGAGGTATTAGCCTAATTTGGATACTTGGATGGTCTGGATGGTACTGATCTTCTCCTGAACCTCTCAGTATTAGGGAAAGGATTGCACTTTATTTTATTTTATTTTATTTTATTTTTTGTCAGAGATTTCTTTTTATATAGCTTGCCAAAAAGGGCATGCTTTAAGGTACAGGATGGCCAAGATTCTTCTTCAGACTCATAGTTACAACCAGAATCAAACTTATACAAATGCAGCCAGACAAGAAAACCAGTCATTATATGGAACGATTTGGGGGTGTTCCTTCTCCTTGCTCTGGTTGCTACTGCAATTCCACCATTGCTCGCCTGCATTTTAATTCAAGGTTTTCAAGCCAGGTGGAAGGCGGATTTTCCTTGGAGAGAATTTACACATTAGCGTTAATGATGAATGTGAACACAGTTTTTATATATAAACGGAAAATTGGAAGAGGTAGCACTTTCCAGAGAGAAGGATGTGGGGATAGGAGTGGGCGTTCACACACCACAGTTCTGGCTGCTCCCATCAGGATTGCACTTTAGACTGAAAGATGAAAGTTCACCCCTTAGCAGCCGTGGGCAAACTACGGCCCGTGGGACGGATTCGGCCGTTTGAAATGAATAAAACTAAAAAAAAAAAAAAAAAAAAAGACCGTACCCTTTTATGTAATGATGTTTACTTTGCATTTATATTAGTTCACACAAACACTCCATCCATGCTTTTGTTCCGGCCCTCTGGTCCAGTTTAAGAACCCATTGTGGCCCTCGAGTCAAAAGTTTGCCCACCCCTGCCTTAGGAGTGCTTGTGAGTCAGGTTGTGATTGTAGTGAATGTGTAAGCCTCTTACTATAAAAGAACTACGCTTCCTGTTTCTTATAGTTGCCAAGGAGAGGTGAGTCCTCCTAGAGTAGGAAGTTAAAAGGGAAGTATCTGATAAATACAACCAATTTATGTTAAGTACTGTGAATGAAAAAAATGGAGTGTCATTAAAGGAAATAATGGAGACCCAATTAAAATGGGTCAGTCAGCCCTAGCTGGTTTGGCTCAATGTATGGAGCGTCGTCCTGCGGACTGAAGGGTCCCGGGTTCGATTCCGGTCGGGGCACATGCCTGGGTTGTGGGCTTGATCCCCAGTAGGGGGCATGCAGGAGGCAACCAATCAATGATTCTCTCTCATCATTGATGTTTCTGTCTCTCTCTCTCTCCCTCTTCCTTCCTCTCTGACATCAATAAAAATATATTTAAAAAAATAAAAAAAGAAATAAAATGGGTCAGTCAGGGAATTTATTTGTAAGGAAATAACATTTAAGCTGAAACCTGAAGGAATAGTAGAAGTAAGAGAAAGAGTTTTAGGTAGGGTGAAGTTTGGCATATTCCAGGTACTAAAAGAAAGCTGGTGTGTTTGGAGTTCAGAGAGCAAGGGGAAGCAAGGCAGGAAAGTAGCTCTGGATAAATATAAAGAAGTAGGTAGTAACTAATTCAAAGACCATGTTACAAAGTGAGAATTTTTTTCCGAAGTGCAGTGGGAAGCCACTGGTGGATTTTAACCAGGAGAACAACATCACTGAGTTAATGTTTTAGAAGAATCCAATTAGAGAATGAAGTATGAGGGGACAAGAGTGGACAAGAAGTTAGTACTAGATTAGATTTTTGGTGGCTTGGATTAGGATGATGAAATTGGAGACAGAGAAATGGATGATTTCAAGATATGTGTTAGAGGTAACTGTCAGAACTTGGTAATGAATTGGATATGGAGGGGGGGATGAAAGAGGAGAGAGTATGTTAAAGATGATTGGTTTCTGGCTTGAACATGTACATGAAAGGAGGTGGGGAAAGGTGGAGGAAGAACAGATTTGTGGGATAAGATTAAGCATTTGGGTTTTAGGTCCATTAGATTTGAGATCATTGTGAGACATCCAAATAGAGTTACAAAAGAGCAAGATGGCCATAGATATCTGGAGCTCAGAACAGAGACTGTTAGTATATACATCTCTGTGTTATCAGGTATGAAAGTGTATTTCAAAGCTATGGGAATGGGAAAGTTTGCCTCAGGAAAAAGTGTAACATGGGAGCAAACACCCATGATTGGCCTTTGGAACGCCAACATTTAAAGCTTTAATGGAGAAAAATGAGAACCCAATAAAGGAGGAAGCTGCCAGAAAGATGGAGAGAGGGAACAGGAGAATAAGTGATCACAGAATCCAAGGAAACTAGTATTTCAAGAGTGAGAGGTCAACTGAAATGCTCTTAATGTGTGTTTGACATCAGTCTTCATTATCATAGAGCCATGTTGAGAGCCTCAAGCTCCATTTTCAGACACATCATCTTCTCCTCTTTCTACACTGTTTGAAAGGGAACTTTAAGAACTGTTTATTGTTGTCTTTGAAGATTTCATACCAAGCCATAAATATCTAGTTCTATATCATTAGGATGATTTCCCCCCTCACTCATTTCCTCATGAATATTCATTATTTTCACAACCAACCACTTATTTTATTAATCTATGTTTACTTCTATAGTCCCCAACCCCTTCTCACATTCTTTTTTTCTAGTCTTGCTAGGGCATCTCTATAAACATCCAAAAATATCATTAGCAACTATCTTTTCAGACTAATACATCATTCCCAACCAGTACCTTGTTCTTCAAAATTAATTAATCAAGAATGTGGTCCATAATATGCTTTTCTGAGGATGGTTTCAATAGGATGGAGGGAATTCCTTATGTTCAAGTATTTAAAGTAAGATTTGACAATGGGAGAGTGAACTTATTAGGGAAACATATTGTGAATATATAGTGTACCCATGTGCCTAGTTATGTAATTTTTTTCTAGTAACACTCAATTTAATGAATATAGGCACTGAAAAAGTAGAGTGGGTTCATTAAGAGTTGTGTTTTACCAGCTGGGTAGGAGGAAGGACAGAGGGAAATGAAGATGTCTGCAAGAGGATCTAAGGAATCAAACCTGAGTAAGTACAGAGTAAAGAAAAGAGGTTGCTTCTGGATTGAGGGGAGGGTAAGAGAAATAGGTAAAGTGAAAGTTGATATAGGGGTCCTCTGAGCAGGTGAATTTTTATCAGAGAGGGATATTTGGATAAGTGGTTCAAGGGAGTATGCAGTCCCTGCAGATGACCGGTGGGGCATACAAGGGTAGGAGTGGGTTACTCAAGTGAAGCGGGTTATTGAGATAGCATGGAAGAAAAGGTCAGAGAACTCAGAGAATGGGATTCTTTGTGCGTTACCCCTATGGAAATAGTGATCATTTGGAATGAGGCCGGGAGGAGAGAGGAGAAGGCTGAACCAGATGTCAGTATCTTTTCAAGGGAGATGAGAGGGTGGTATAGTTCTATCACCTGGACCTCAAGGGAGGAAGGTTTTTTATAAGAAGGAGATGGTAATGGTCTGGAAATGGCAATAGGGAATAAGGATGATACTGAATCCATTTTCTGGCCTGAGAGACATGAGATGCACGAGAAGGAACCAATTCTATTTAGAGAGCTGCGGGTGGGGTGGGGTTGGGTAGAGGCAATGTCAGTGCATCGCCAGGTTTCAAAAATGAGATAGAGGTTCAGAGAAGAGTTTAAAGATATGTGGACTTTTGTTGCTTTTGTCTGGAATTCTAAAAATAACAGTGGAAGGGTTTAGGAAGGAAAGAGGAGAGGCTGTGTCGGGTACAGGAACAACTCAGAAAGATTATGGAAAGGTGGGGATATGGAAAGGTGGGGATGATGGTTTGGCAGGTGAGTGATAAAAGGAATGCTTTGCCCAGCCATGGTGGCTTAGTGGTTGAGTGTGGACCTATGAACCAAGAGGTTATGGTTTGATTTCTGGTCAGGACACATGCCTGGGTTGCGGGCTCGATCCCCAGTGATAGGTGTATAGGAGGCAGCCAGTCAATGACTCTCTCATCATTGATGTTTCTATCTCTCTCTCCCTCTCTCTTCTTTGAAATCAATAACAAATATATATATTTAAAAGGAATGTTTTGTCTTTCAGCAGGGCCTGAAGTAAATAGTTGATTGAGAAATGATGGACTTAGACCCATGTTTTTGGAAGGGGGTGAACTTGGGGCTGTTGGTCCCAAAGGTTGCAACTTGATGATTTGGTGACAGATAAATCTGCTGAGATTCAGATAGGAACTCTGAATGTTGACACAAAAGATGCTGGGTAGCCCTTCAAAAGAATTTTTCAGCATTGACATGCTAGCAGAGAACAAGGAACTAGCCAGAAGGATGGAAACCAACCTTTTTAAAGAAGGTTATATTTAACTATAACCTTCTATATTTAACTATAACCTGACTATATTTAACTGTCAATATAGGAAACACTTCTTTCTGCCCTGGGTGGAGGAGAAATGATGGCATGGTATGGTAAAAGACTGAAATGTGAGACCTGGGTTGTAAATTTAGCTCTGCCACAAATTTAGACTAATCTTCAGCAAGTCAATTATCTTCTCTGAGCCTTTCTTTTCCCATTTATAAGTAAGGATTGGACTAGGTGATCTCTAAGGCTATGTGATTCTGGTGAGGAGTATATTGATTTTAAATGAGTTGAAGAAGGAAGAGCACATTTTTGAGTCTCATTTCAATTTTTCCCCCTGTCACAGGTCAGTGTCTAGTCTGGGTCCAGTGTTCCTCCCCAAACTGTGGGAAATGGAGGCGGCTTCATGGGAATGCTGACCCCTCAGTCCTTCCAGATAATTGGTCCTGTGACCAGAATACAGGTAGAATGGAGTGGAAATGTTTATGGTGTGTTTTTTTTTTTTTTGGTTCCACCCTTTCTTTCCCTGCATATATCCTTTAAATTAATTATGTTGTAGGTGTAGTTTTAACTTCAGGGGTCCTTATAGTGTCTAGAGTAGCTGTGGGCAAACTACGGCCCGCGGGCCGGATCCGGCCCGTTTGAAATGAATAAAACTATTGAAAAAAAAAGACCGTCCCCTTTTATGTAATGATGTTTACTTTGAATTTATATTGGTTCACACAAACACTCCATCCATGCTTTTGTTCCAGCCCTCTGGTCCAGTTTAAAAACCCATTGTGGCCCTCGAGTCAAAAAGTTTGCCCACCCCTGCTCTAGAGAAAGAAAACGATCTTCTTGTCATATCAAGATGAATCTGGCATAACGGGCTAGAAGAGGACAACCTATGTTGTCGGGAGGGGCATGGAATCTGAACATATTTTCTGAGCCCAGCCAATGTGGTTCAGTGGTTGAGCATTGACCTATAAACCAGGAAGTCATGGTTGGATTCCTGGTCAGGGCACATGCCTGGGTTGCAGGCTCGATCTCCTGTGAGGGGTGGGGGAGGGCATGTGTGAGGCAGCTGATCAATGATTCTCTCTCATCGTTGATGTTTCTATCTTTCTCTTCCTCTCCCTTCCTCTCTGAAATAAATAAAAACATATAGAAAAGCACACATATGTTCTGAGAGAATTCCATCTTTTTCAGCATTGGTTTGACCCTGTCAATCCTGATTAGAATATTGGTATTGGGTTGGATAGGAAGGGGTATGGAATATACAGGGAAAAGCAGGTAAGAAAGATCCAATGGCATAGAATTCTAGAATGTTTGAAACTACTTGAAAGACATTATGATGCTTTAATTCAGCCCAATTACTTTACAGATGAGAAAATAATGTCTCAGAGAAATTATAGTCATAATGTTACATAGAAGGGTCAAACAATGTGGGATATAGAAGCCTGGAATCTCTTTCTCTAGAGCAGCGGCTCTCAACCTGTGGGTCGCAACCCTTTGGGGGTCGAACGACCCTTTCACAGGGGTCACCTAAGACCATCAGAAAACACATATATAATTACATATTGTTTTTGTGACTAATCACTATGCTTTAATTATGTTCAATGAAAATACATCCTGCATATCAACATTTACATTACGATTCATAACAGTAGCAAAATTACAGTTATGAAGTAGCAATGAAAGTAATTTTATGGTTGGTAGTCGCCACAACATGAGGAACTGTATGAAAGGGTCACGGCATTAGGAAGGTTGAGAACCACTGCTCTAGAGTATAAGGAGGCAGCACTCCTACTTCTAGGTTGCATTTCCCCCAAGGGTCTTTGTTCTTCTTCCTCCATGCCCATCTCTCAGGTGCCCTTTCGGTCATACCTGCTGCCTATCCCTGTTTCCTGTCCTATCTCCTGTCCTCATCCAGGCTATTTTCCTTTTTTTTTTTTTTTGGCAGACTTGGAGTACAATCACTGTGATATCCCTGAGGAGACCTGGATAGGGCATGAGGGTGATGTGGCCTATGCCTCCTACATCCCAGGATCCATCATCTGGGCCAAGCAATATGGTTACCCCTGGTAGGGCACCATGGCATACTTGGAACAGCCTTCATGAACTTGAGAGTGGTAGATTCAAATAGAGAAGGAAGGAAATGGGAAACATTTACAGTGGAAATGGTACCTGCCTTAGCCATGGCTGGGTGCCTCAGTTGGAGCATTGTCTGGTACACTGAAAGGTTGTGGGTTTGATTCCTGGTCAGGGGACATACCTCGATTGTGGGTTCAATCCCCATGGCGGGGTACATACAGGAGGCAACCGATTGATGTTTCTCTCTCTTTCTCCCTCAAATAATTTAAAAATCCACAACATATCCTCAGGTAAGGATTAAAAAAGAGAAGAAAAGACATGGTATTTGCCTTAGAAAGAGCATGGGGTGGGGGAGAATATAAAATACTAAGCTTGGAGGCTTTGAAAGAGCATGTTCGTTAGAATTTCATAGTGGATGTTGTATTTCCCTGAAAAAAAGAGTCTGACAATTCTATCCTGAATGGGTTGAAAGAGGAGAGTGGCTCTACAGCATTTTTTAAACATTGAGATATTAGGGATAAAGTAAGAGAACAAGGGAGGGTAGGATGGGTAATTTCTTCATTGGAGCTGTCCCTAGTCAGAAGACTTTGTTCTCAGACTTGCTGGAAGGCCTAAGGATAAGATACTTTTACAAGGAAGATCCTAAGCTTCTTTGTACATTGATGACAGTTACTTCAGTCTTCAGTCATTTGGTAGTGACCACTGGGAGGGATTGACCGGGGTGGTGGTGTCTGACTTGGGTTACAAAACATATTGCTCCTTTCTTTACATGTGTATTAATGAGTTTGTGTTCTATTCATCTAAACCCATCTCTTCCGTCTCCTACATCCATCTATCTTCTTCAGGTGGCCAGGCATGGTAGAATTGGACCCTGACCTGGGGGAATATTTTCTTTTTGCTTCTCACCTTGATTCCCTGCCGGTGAGTTTTCCTGATTCAGGTAGGTGGTCAAGCCAAAGTAATGACCAAATTCATCCTAACAGATGCACAGAGTTAGAACATAGGCATAGCCAGCAGACATGAGCAGAAACAGACACTTAGCTGGAGTGACAAACAGAAATAAATTCTCACACATAGAAACAAACTTGTGTCTAATTAAATATTTATTAGGACATGAATGTTTTGATAAATTTGCATTGGTTAGGATTACTGAGGTCAGGATGGAAGAACAATGAAATAAGTGGGTCAGGTGGATCAGTATAAAGGAGCAGAAGAGGCCCAGCATCTCCTTCCTTGTGACTCCACAGTTCTTCCCCTCCTTTTCTGGCTGGAGGGCCAAAGCAAGGAGAAAGACAAGAGGCCATAACATAACCATCTTTTATTTCAGTCTAAGTACCATGTGACATTTTTTGGAGAAACAGTCTCTCGTGCTTGGATCCCAGTCAACATGCTAAAGAACTTTCAGGAGCTGTCTCTGGAGCTAGCTGGAGTGGTGAGCAACCCTTGGGGGTCAGTTGTGATGCAGCAAATTTGAAAACGAAATTTTCCCTTTATTAACCTGATATTCTGCCAGGGGAAGCTGTATCAGGAGAAAGTCTCATGTCTGTCCAAGTGTGCAAGGGTGAGGTTATTCATGAGGGACTCTTCTATCTACCAGGATTGTAACAAGATAGTCATTTTTCTTAATCTTTTTCTCTGCCTTCAGATGGGAGGCCTTCCTGAAGATTAGGTTTTTACAGTTTAGCCAAAGCAGGTGTGGCAGAAATGAGGGCATAGATTAACTCAGGGTTTCTCAGTCTGGAGACGATTGACATTTTGAGCCAGATAATTGTTTCTTGTGGAGGGCTGTCCTGTGCATTATAGGATGTTTAGCAGCATCCCTGGACAACTAGCCAGTAGGAATCCCCCACACCTGGTTGTGACAACCAAAGAGTTGTTTCTAGAATTGCCAAATGTCCTCTGGGGGGGCAAAACCTCGCCTGGCTGAGAATCACTGCATTAGCTATAAATGAGCAGAGGTCTAGCAGCTTAGGGGCCTTAGAAAATTAGGTAGTGAGTATTAAATCAAACAGCTGGATCTAAAGAAACTTATGAAAAGCTTAAAAGTGTAATCATCTGAAGTCCTTTAATCTTGCCTTTTCAAATTTCCATGGGAATTACTTTGGAAAGGACATCAAAATGTTGGTTGAAAACATTGCTCGGAATTGGTGAGGGTTTTTTGTTGGGGGCTAAGCGAGAATTGCGTCTCTGAGCTCAAAAGATTAATAAGAGTATCATGTCAATACCAGGAGCTGGAAATAAATGTAGTTAAAGATAATATCTGGGCCCGGCCAGCATGGCTGAGTGGTTGAGCATCGACCTATGAACCAGGAGGTATGGTTCGATTCCTAGTCAGGGCACATGCCTGGGTTGCAGGCTCGATCCCCAGTATGGGGTGTGCAGGGATCAGCCAGTCAATGATTTTCTCCATCATTGATTTCTATCTCTCCCTCTCCCTTCCTCTCTGAAATAAATAAAAAATATTTTAAATATTTTTAAAAAAGATATCTGGTGAGCAGTATGTTGGGGTCACGTCTCTAATATTTATCATGACTCTACTCTTCTTCCATTTCAGAAAAAGTGCAGGTACAAGGACTGCAGCCAGAAACTGGGGGCAGCCATGATAATGGCTCAGGAGGCAGAACAGATTGGTATTCAGGTGGGAAAGTGTTCAGATAACATACCAGTTCCTCTTTGGGACTTGAGACCCAAAGCAAACCATGTGTTCGCTGCTGCAGAAAATTGGTTTGTACTTCTCTGTTATACAGTCTTAGTCTTAGAACTACATAGTCTTTTCTTCCCAGGCCAAATTCCCTCAATTCCTTAATTGATCCATTCTTTTCCTTACCCTTGGATAAATGGGATCTTCTCTCAGTCCAGACAGAGACAGTTTGTGGTAGGGGGCTAAGGTATAATGTCAAGTTTCAGATATATCTACCTTAACATCTCTTTTATGCAGAGTCAGTGTTTACCCTCAATTTCTGCCTTTGGGGGTGGGTGGAGAATGACAAACAGTGAATTTATCTTTCCCAGTTACTTATTGAATTATAAACTGGAAAAGAGATGATAATATGATTATATATTACTTTACTACAATATGTTATAATAGTTAATCTCCACAAAAATCTAGGTAAATCTAATGTGAAATTTCAAGTGAAAATGGTATGGAATATAAATTCAAATCCTATAACTAAAATCTTGAAGACAGGGCAACAATAGTCCCTGGGAGAGTAGTAGATGATGCTTTTGTTTCTTGGTTCCCTCAGGAGCGGGTTAAATTGTTTGGTTTCTGGAGCAGATACAATGGATCTGACAATAATGGGGAAGGAAAAGGTAGGATATGTAGGAGGCAAAGACTAAAGAGGGAGAGGAGGGATTCCTTCATGAGGACAGCAACTGAAGCTTTTCTTTATTTCTGACTAGAGGACTGGTGCACAAAATTCATGCACAGGGGCGGGGGTGCAGCGGGGAATGGGGGTCCCTCAGCCTGACCTGCACTCTCTCCAATCTGGGACCCCTCGGGGGATGTCCGACTGCCTCTCGCATTCCGGGACTGCTGGCTCCTAACCTCTTGTCTGTGTGCCTGCCTGATCACCCCTATCCCCTCTGCCTGCCTGCCTGATCTCCCCTAACCACCTCTGCCTGCCTGCCTGATCATCCCTAACTGCTCCCCTGCTGGCCTGATTGCCCCTAACCGCCTCTGCCTCGCCCCGCATCAAGGACCCAGGATTCCCTCCTCCAGCCAGTTGCAAGCACCCAGGACCTAGGCTTCCCTCCCTCTGGCTGGCTGCAGGCACCCAGGACCCAGGCTGGCCACAGCTGCAGAGGACCATGGGTGGGCAGCTTTGCCTGGGCTGCAGCCACAGGCGCCCAGGACCGCGGGGCAGGCGGCTTGTCCTTCTCCCAGTCCACAGGCACTGGCGCCTGAGACCGCAGGGCAGGCAGCAGGGCAGGCAGCTTGTCCCTCTCCCAAACCACAGCCTGGCTGGTCTCCATTCCTCTCTTGTGAACTCATTTGTGCCTGGCTGGTCTCAATTCCTCTCTTGTGAGCTCATTTGTGCCTGACTGGTCCCCATTCCTCTCTCCCCAGTGTTGAATGTCTGAGCCATTAAGGCATTAGGGCGTGACAACCATTTGCATATTAGCTCTTTATTATATAGGATGTTATCAGCCTAGCTCTAGATTTTTATAATAACAGGTTTTCCATGAATACCATTGGGCCAGTGTTGGGGATGAATAGATGAATGGATGAGTGGAGAGAGGAATGGAGGAAAAAAGGGGGCAGGGAAGAAGGGTGTGCATTAAAAGTGATGAGACTTTGAAAAGGGTTGAACTGTGATAATCTCCTGTAGGATCATGATTTATGGAGAAAATACTACTTGGACATGAAGGGTAGAGTTAGAAGACTGATTCTCTGGGATCAGCTCCATTAACGCATCACCTTTTATTGACTAAATGATTTAGCTTTCCTTCCTATTCCTGTTCTAGACTTAATGTTCACTGGGGCTAAGAGCCCAGATTCCTTCTTGGAGAAAGAAGAGGAAGAGTCAGACTTGGAGAAGGAGGAGGAAAAGGAGGGAGAAAAAAAAGTAAGATTGATCTTTGGGGCTCCTTTTAGGAGAGTCCTATAGGGCATCTGTTGGCATGGGTTATATTTACTAAGGAAGTATCCTGTCTCTGCCTCAGGAAACCCTAACAATCCTGTCTCTTAGGGTCTCCAAGGAATTTCCTTGATTATTCTCTCAATTATATCACATCCCTAGGAACTTATTTCTTTTTTAAAGATTTTATTTATTGATTGACTTTAGAGAGGGAGGAAGGGGGAGAGAGAGAAGCATCAATTTGTTGTTCTACTTATTTATGCATTCAGTGGTTGATTCTTGTATGTGCCCTGATTGGAGATCAAATCCCCAACCTGGCATATCAGGACAATGCTCAAACTAACTGAGCTACCCAATCAGGGTTAGAACTTCTTTCTTTTTTAAAAAAAATGTATATGTATGTATGTATTCCTCACCAAGAATATTTTTTCCATTGATTTTTAGAGAGAGTGGAAGGGAGAAAGGAAAGGGAGAAGAGGGGGGCAGAGGGAGGGAGGAGAGAGAGAGAGAGATAAACGTGGATGTGAGAGAGACACATTAATTGGTTGCCTCCCGCACATGCCCTGACCAGGACGGGGATCGAACCCACAACCCAGGTACATACCCTTAACTGGGAATCGAACCTGTGATCCTTCGGTGCACAGACCAAAGCTCTGATCACTGATTGCACCTGCCAGGGCTCTTTTCTTTTTTAAATTTATTGATTTTAGAGAGAAAGAAAGAGGAGGGGTGGGAGAGAGAGAGAGAGAAAGAGAGAGAGAGAGAGAGAGAGAAAGAGAGAGAGAGATACTTGTTGTAACACTTATTTATGCATTCATTGGTTGCTTCTTGTATGTGCCCTGACTGGAGATTGAACCTGCAACTTTGGTATATTGGGAGGACATGCTAACCAACTGAGTTGCCCAGTCAAGACAACTTTCTTTCTTTCTTTTTTTAGGGCAACTTATTTATTGATTATCATCTCAATTCCTACCATAGTTCTTTGATTTTGACTGGAGCAATTTCAGAGAACACCAGTTTGCCTCTCTTTATTCTCTCTTCCCACTATGTGGACACTTAGGATATTCATTCACTTGTTTCCTTAGTCTCTTTTCAGGCACATGAAATATAGATTTTTTTGTTCATATTTGAAGAGACTTTTTAGAGTGGTACTAGGTTCACAGCAAAATTGTGAGGAAGGTACAGAGAATTCCCATTTACCCCTTCCTTAAACATACATAGCCTCCCCCATTATCAATATCCCCCACCAGAGTGGTGTATTTGTTATAATCAATAAACCTACATTGACATACCCATAACCATTCAAAGCCCATAGTTTATATTACTGTTCACTCTTAGTTTGCACATTCTATGGGTTTGGACAAATGTGTAATGACATGTATCAATCACTATAATATTATACAGAGTATTTTCATTGCTCTAAAAATCCTGTGTGTTCTACCTGTTTATCTCTTCTCCCTCCCCAAGTATGCCTCAACCTTTAACATCCTCAAAGGTTTTCATTGTCTCTGTAGTTTGCCTTCTCCAGAATGTCATCTAGTTGGAATCACAGTATGTAGCCTTTTCAGACTGGCTTCTTTCACTTAGAATTATGCATTTAAGGTTCTTCCATGTCTTTTCATGGCTTGATGGCTCTTTTTTTCCTGAATAATGTTCCATTTTCTGTACGTTCCACAGTTTATTTACCCATTCACGTACTGAAGGATATCGTGGTTGCTTCCAAGTTTGAGCAATTATGAATAAAGTTGCTTATAAACATTGTATACAGGTTTTTGTGGGAACTTAAGTTTTCAACTTCTTTGGATAAATACCAAGGAGCTTGATTGCTGGATCATATGGTAAGAGTCTGTTTAGTTTTGTAAGAAACTACCAAACTGCCTTCCAAAGTGGCTATATCATTTTACATTCCCATCCCACCAGCAGTGAATGAGGGTTCCTGTTGGCTCACATCCTTGCCAACATTTGATGTTGTTAGTGTTTTGGATTTTGGACATTCTAATAGGTGCATAGTACTATCTCATTGTTGTTTTAATTTGCATTTCCCTTATGACTTATGGTGTTTAACATCTTTTCATGTGCTTACTCATTATCTGTGTATTTGGGGTAAGGTTTCCATTAAGGTGTTTGGTCCATTTGTAAATGGGGTGTTTTTTTTTTTTATATATTTTATTGATTTTTTACAGAGAGGAAGGGAGAGAGAGAGCTAGAAATATCGATGAGAGAGAAACATCGATCAGCTGCCTCCTGCACATCTCCTACTGGGGATGTGCCCGCAACCCAGGTACATGCCCTTGACCGGAATCAAACCTGGGACCTTTCAGTCCACACGCCGATGCTCTATCCACTGAGCCAAACCGGTTTCGGCGGGGTGTTTTCTTTTAAAAATTTTTTTATTGATTTCTAGAGACAGAGGAAGGGAGTGTGAGAGAGACACATCAAGGTGGAAGTGAAACATCAATTGGCTGCTCCGTGCATGCTCCCTACTGGGGATCAAGCCCACAACTTGGGCATGTGCCCTGACCAGGAATCCAACTGGCAACCTTTTGGTGCACAGGAGGATGCCCAACCACTGACCCACACCGGCCAGGATGGGTTATTTGTTTTCCTGATGAGTTTTATGAGTTCTTTATATTTAGATAACAGTCCTTTGTTAGATATGCCTTTTGCAAATATATTTTCTCAGTCTGTGGCTGTTCTCATCCTTTCTGTAGCATTCCACTTTATTAAAAACACAATTATGTGACTTCATTTATCTTTTCTTATTTTTCTCTCCCATACTTAGGACCCAACTTTGCCTAGTCCCAAGCCAGCCAAAATTCAGACAAAACTCCCCAAGGCAAGAGGTAAGCAAGCCAGCTGGAATGGGACATGTGTTACAGTTAAGGCAGGGAGAAAGCAGAGAGTGTAATGGGCCTGCAGGTAGCTGGAACTTACTGTCTCAGATCCAGAATCTGAGAAAACATGGCAGGACTCATGCTAGTGTCATTGGACAATCTATAGCATCCTCATTTCTGAATATTGAATTATAAAATCTTAGGAATGAATGTTTTAAATTCTTAACAAGAAGGATAACTTTCTAGAGAAGAACCATGAGGAGAAGATGATGGGGGTGGGGGAGAGGGGAGAAATATTGGGGAGGGGAAAGGAATTGAAGGAATTTACTAGATTAAGATTAGCAGAAGATACAGGGCAGAGACTTAAATGTGGGGTGTCAATGGACCCTTGACAAGTTGTTATTTAGGGAGAAATAAATGTTCTTCATGGTGTGGGTGTGGGGTGATGCAGGCATAGCAGATGGACGAGATGGGACTCAGCAAGGGAAGTCAGTGAAGAGATCTCTTGGAAATGAACCTGCAGCTGCTCCTGTACCCATAATGGGAAGGAAAAAAGTGCATGGGAATTCAGATCCTGACCAGCCAGGTAAGGCTCTAGACTTTGGAAAAAGTTTGGGGAAATAGGGTTCATGTCTATATCTCCTCTCCCTGGATAATTTTAAAACAATTCTATACTTTTTCATTACTTTAAAAAAACAAAAACTGGCCAAAATGGCATCTCTCCGATTGTAGAATGCAGTACACACTATCTATAATAATAAAAGCATAATATGCTAATTAGACTCTATATCCTTCCAGACGACCTTCTGGAGAAGCTGGGGCTGTGAGGGAAGCCCGGGTTCTGGGTGCCGGAGGGAAGCCGGGGTCCTGGGTGCCAGAGGGAAGCCAGTGCTGGTAGCTGGGGGAAGGAAGGCCTACTCTTGCACAGATTTCATGCATCGAGCCTCTAGTAGGAACATAATGGTTGTAGATTTGATTTGATCCAGAGACCCCAGAATAGTAAGGAGGAGGGAACTAACATTTATTGAGTATTGTCTTGCAATGCCTAGATAGATATGTCTATGTTGTTCCCTTTCGTTTTTTCAATATCTCTATGGCTGGATATTTACCATCTCAATTATAAGGAGACTGAGGCTCAAAGAGTTTAAAATTTGCTTGCTCATGTCTCTGTCATACAGTTAATCCATGGCTTGAATCCAGGTCTTTCTGACTCCAAAGCCTATTTCTTCCTATTGAGAAAGGTAATCTTTTCCAGAGTTTTTTTTTTAGATATAAATTTTGGAGTTTGATTTGTAAAAGGTAAGGACAGATGATTTAATAAGATTCTCAGTTCTTTCACTTTTTCATTTAGGCCCTGAGAAAAAGTTTAAAGCTCCCCAAAGCAAGGCTTTGGTAACCAGCTTGTCTGGAGAAAAAGAGGTTCTAATGGTGTCAGAGGGCCTGAACCTACCAGCTCATCACAGGGCCTGTCCTGCCACAGGGAAAGGAGAGCCTGGACCTCAAGAGCTACAGGAGGCTGGAAGCTTCCCTCCTGACGATGAAGCCTCCAGTGACCTGGACCTTGAGCAACTCATGGAAGATGTTGGAGAAAAGCCAGCGCAGAGGATGGAGCTGCAGCATAGAGATGACACGGAGGAGTTCACCTTCTTTGAGGAGTAGTTCTGTGCTCTCGTGTTCTCTCCCCTCTTCCCTGAGAGTAGGAGGGAGAGCCTCTCAAAGGGCCCCAGAGAATTATTGGGATTGACCATTGACTACAAGATTAATTCGCTAAAGTCAGGTTGTATGGTTTATGTGTTAATAAAATAGGTTACTGGCTTAATTGGTTTGGTTTGTCTCTAACTACCTTTTGGCTTCTCTCCCTCCTCCTCCATGTCACTAACATCATTGGTTCTGGTGGGAGGCCTGCATAGCATAGGAATCTGGGAAGGCAATGATACCTGAGTTCTGGGAGAAGGACATAGAAAAGGACAGGTCTAGGTTCAAATCCTGGCTCACCATTTACAACTGTGTGGCCTGAGGAAAAGCACTGTAGCCATTCTGGTTCTTTGTTTCACGTCTCAAATGAGTACATCCAATACCATATAGGGTTGTTAATGTTTAAATGAAGTAATGCATAACACAATACATGCCAGTTATTATTATAAAGGAAGTAGAGTGGTTAGACTCGGGGTCAGACCTTGGGTTCCAGGCTGCCTACCAGTGTTTGGTAACTTATTGTTTCCAGGCCTGAGGCAGTGAGCTATCTATTATAGTTCATTTTTGGTGAGGAGAGAAGTTGAAGGTGACATCAATTTTTTTCTTAGATGCATGCAGGCAAATGCTACAGGTACCGTATTTGCCGGCCTATAAGACGACTGGGCGTATAAGACGACCCCCTAACATTTCCACTCAAAATACAGAGTTTGTTATATACTCGCCGTATAAGACTACCCCCTCTTCCGCACACCTTCCACACACCAAATAAAAGGTAAAACAATATCAGATTTAATTTTAACATTTTAATTTATATTCAAATGCTTATGACATGCAGGAAAACTGTCACAAGGCTGTATGTAATCAAACATATACATAAAACAGTGCAAATTTATTACCGATAAACATACCGGTAATTCACTAAAGAAAACACACTCTATAGACTGGTACCGTAGATGCTTCTCAGGAACACAGGCAAGCAGCCCACAACCTAGAGGGACTGTCAATGATAGAAGAAAGAT
>NW_006291427.1:412022-418459 GCF_000327345.1 Myotis davidii | reverse complement strand
AAAATCGCATAACAGCCGAGCATACACCCAGCAGCGCTGCTGATGCCTGAACGGAATGTGGAATGAAGTGGGCGGGCATCGGGAGGCCACTATGGCACGGGGCAAGCACTATGGGCAGTCTATCTGAAGTGTACCTGGCGTATAAGACGACCCCCCACTTGGCATATTTTTCAGGGCCAAAAAATCGTCTTATACGTCGGCAAATACGGTACTTTTATTTTTGTGGGCAAGGGAATGAGACGAAGAGGGAACTGGAGCAGATGGCTATTTTTCTTAGGTCCTTGGTGGCCTTTGACCCCTGTGGCTTCTGAGTGATCTGTGTCTGGCTGAGATTATTATGGGAAGTGGTGATCCTTCTGTGCAGCTTACTGTAAGGAGGTCATCATTCAGTCACACTCCTTAGGTCTTTAACATAGAGTATAGGGTCTCTTCCTGGGGGCTCTCATAGAGAAGGTGGCTAGGAGGTGCTGTCAGTGAGGGTGAGGTTGAGTTGGAGAGGGTAAGGGAGGCATAGAGGATGCCGTCAACCTGTGTGAGAACAGAGAGAAGGGGGTTAGAAGTGGAGGGGGAGCTGACCTCATCTTACATCAGCGATCTCATACCTGAGTGCCCTGCTGATACCACAGTCCCTCTATTCTTTCCACCCCTACTTCCCCAAGCTTCTCTCTAATTCTTTCAGGCTCTAGTCTGAGCTACTTACTTTTGGGTCCGGCTTGGCGTCTCTTTGTAGTCCTAGAAAAAAAAAAGTGCCAGGATCAGAGGCATGGCAGCCAAGGTAGAGAAATGGGCAGAGGGCTCAGTAGTGAGGTCATCTGCTAGGTCAGGACCAGGGTCATGTGGGAGGGATGGGTGAGGCATGGGAAAGAGGAAAACGCTGAGGGGCACGTGTGTGGGGAGAGAGTGAGTAAGGAAGAAGGAAGGTCCAAGGTGGAGTGTGATGGTGGTAGAACTGACCTTTATGCCCAGTGTTCTCGTGCTTCTCCTCAGTGTTATGGAAGGATCCCCTGCATGGGAAGGAAAGGGTGGGAATTGTGTTAGAGGCTAGGCAGAAAGGAGTCAAAACCTGCATCAGGCTGGTTCTCTTCGGGGCTCTGCGACCTGCTTGGACCTACTCAGAAGATGTAGGCATTGGTGTGAGGCTCTCAGAAGGAGGCTGCCCGGAAGAGCTTTGAGAGGCAGTGTGTGGTGTAGCCCAGGAGAGGCCCCTGAGTGCCACCTGAAGGAGGGCTGTTCTAGGGAACCGCTGTTGTAGGAAGGGGCACAGGAGGAGAAACCAGAGGGGTGAATTCCTGTCCTCACTGCCTCGGTTAAAACTGGAGAAGGAAAACCAGCGACGCTCATCTCACAGCCTCTGGGTGGGTGCTCAGGCCTCGGTCCCCAGGAGGAGACACCATCCTGGGATGCGTGAGTAAGGCAGCTGGCAAAAGTCAGGGAGGGAGAGAAAGGTGGGAGGGGGTTTAGGGAAGGGAAAGTGTAGACATGGGAAGAAGGATGGAGAAAAGGAAACTGGTGGGAGGGTGAGGAGGACCAGTGCTCAGGGCAGGAAGGAGATCCCAGCAGGGAAGAGAGGAGGCCAGGCTGGGAGCTGACGGGGGAAGGTGCTCTGAGAAAAGGCAGACGGTAGAGATGATGGAGGCAGATGATTCTGTGGCCACTATGGGTGCATCACCAGGGGAAAGGCAGATTGGACAATGAGCAAGAAAGAAGAAAAAATGGGGAACAGGAAGATGTGGGAAGGATGATGTTCAAGGTGGAAAGAAAACAGGATGAACAGAAGGAAAAGCTGAGAAATGGCCATGAAAGGAGGAGAAGGGGGTTACCAAAGAAAGAAATGGGAGACATTCTGGGAAAGGATTACAGAAACTGCTGGAACCCCTAGGTCCACTGTTCTTGATTTTTTAAAAAATATATTTTATTGATTTTTTACAGAGAGGAAGGAAGAGGGATAGAGAGTTAGAAACATCGATGAGAGAGAAACATTGATCAGCTGCCTCCTGCACATTTCCCACTGGGGATGTGCCCACAGCCCAGGTACATGCCCCCGACCGGAATCGAACCTGGGACCTTTCAATCCGCAGGCCGACGCTCTATCCACTGAGCCAAACCGGTTTTGGCGACTGTCCTTGATTTTTTAAAAAAAAATTTTTTGGCTTGTTTGCTTTTTAGGAGCCGGAGTCTCAGGAAATGTAGAGCCTACCTGTTGGGGACATATGAGGATGTGGATGTTAATGTGAAAGCGGAGGATGAGAGTAGCTGTGACAGACTCCCTCACACTTCTCATAAGGACACTTCCTGTTTCCCAAACCAGCACCCCCATTGGAGGGCAAGCACTCACCTGTCTGGGGCTCTTGCTTTCTTTCCACCTTGAACATCATCCTTCCCACGTTTAGTCTGCAGACCTGTAGAGGAGCCAACAGCATGTCAGTGTGCCGTCCACGAACAGCATCTCCTGCCTTTCTGCTTCATCCTACTCTGAGACCATCCTAGGATAAACCAGGGCAGCAAAGCAGCTCTGCTGAAACCCCTGTGGAAGGGCCTAGGACTCAGAGTGGCACCAGCTGGCATCCTGAGGCTGCCCACACCTCTCCTGCTTTTGTTCTCAACACCAATCTGAACCTCAGGGCTGGAATCTGTGTTCACACTGCAGCCTGTTCCTCTCTTCCACCGAGGACTCTGTTGTTCCTCCCCACCTCCCTGCACTCTCCCCCTCCACCTCCTTCTCAAGTCTCTCTACAGCATTTCCCAAGCATTTGGCCCCGGTTCACACACATCCTCTCCACCGCTGCCCACCTTCCTGTGAGGGCTCATCATCCACAGGGACAATCCTCTCAGCAACTGGACTCACCCATCCCCCAACTCCAGTGACCTCCACTCCACTCTGCCATACCCTGGACATTATTTTTTTTAATCACTGGGAATGAAAACTCTGAAATATTAAATGCTAGTATTATTATTATTTTTTTAAATGCTAGTATTATTTTTATGCTGTAGCTCTTTTTCCTCCCAGCTCTCTTTTGTCATCATCCCCTCCCCGTATACCTGTGCTTTGACTTCCCTAATAATCCACTTTCTTTCAGGTTATCCAGGCTGACTCAGAGTCCTCCACTCTCCATTTGTGCCCTTTCACCAGCTTCTTAACCTCCTGAGTTCCCCTGTCCTGCCACACTGAGCTGACAAATCGCCAACCCTTCATGTGTCTATTGCACGGAATGCTGCTTGCTTACCCAATATCCATTCACCTCCTCTTACTCAGTTACACAAAATTGATTTTATTTGGAGTGGCAGTGTGCTCCCCAATGGATAGATGTGGGACATATTATATTCTGGCCAATAAGTTATAAGGGAAAATATGGGTAGGACTTCCAAGAAGACTTCGGGACTATATCACATTTTTTCTTCATCTCTGACCCTTATCCTTACTGTCAGGAGAACAGATAACTGGGGCATAGTCTTTTGTAGTTTCCGTCTTTCTTCTGTTTCCCATTTAGATTCAGAAGTAATGGCTGGAATCTTTGCAGCCACCTTGGACCATGAGGCAGCCCTCAGGGTAGAATCCTGTATCCAGGACAGTTAGCAGAAAGGTAGGAACCTGAGTGCCTAAGGACTGATTTCCTGTGCTGTCTGCTTCCAGTTCCATTCATTCATTCATTCATTCATTCATTTAATATGTTTTTATTTATTTCATAGAGAGAGGGACAGGGAGAGATAGAAACATCAGTGATGAGAGAGAATCATTGATTGGCTGCCTTCTGCACGCACCCCACTGGGGACCGAGCCCACAATCTGGGCATGTGCCCTGACTGGGCATGTGCCCATGACCTCCTGGCTCATAGGTCAAAGCTCAACCACTGAGCCACGCCAGCTGGGATTTTTTATATGAGAGAGAAAAAAATCTCTCGTATCTAAACCACGGCTACTTGTGGTCTCTGGAGCTAGCAGGTGAACACAACTCCTAACCAATGAGTCTTAAAGGTTTCTAAGTTGCATAGCTGAATACTGGTGGGGAAAAACACAAGCATGTGCAATGATGCTTTCACTATGGCTTCATACCTAATCAAATCCTTAAACACTAGCTTCCATTTCCTCAGTGACTATATTATATTTTCTCTTCATCTCTGACCTTCATCCTCACTCTCAGGAGTAGCCACTGTGGTATTTTCCTTGCTGAATGAAAAAAAATCCCTATTTTTATGCAGTTGAAATACAAAAGTATTTTTGTTTATTACTTTTTGACTTTGTATCATACTTAGGGAGGTCATCTCCACTCCATGCTTCCAGCACTATGTATTGAATTACTCAGTTTTCCCCATTGATTACCTTTTAATTTACTAAATTCTTGCATATATTTGAGTCTGTTTTAATCCTGCCTATATTTTGAGTTTTTCATTTTCTTCCATTACTTTATCTTTTATCTGTTTGTTTATTATGTGCTAGTATTGCAGCTACTCTAAATGCATTATGCTTAATTGTCATGACAATCCTGGGGTAATTACTAATATTATCCCCATTTTACTGATGAGTAAGTTGAAGTACAGAGTAATTGTACCACTGTGACAGAGTTGACCCAGCCAGGATTGATTGCAGACAGTCAGATTTTATGCTCTTTAGCTTTGTGCTTTAATATCTAAGAGGGCAGCTTGGCCAGCGTGGGTCAGTGGTCGACTTATGAATCAGGAGGCCATGGTTCAATTCCTAGTAAGGGTTGTGAGCTCCATCCCCAGCGTGGGGTGTGCAGGAGGCAGCCAATCAATGATTCTTTCATCATTGATGCTTCTCTCTCACTCTCCATTCCTCTCTGAAATAAATAAAAATATAATAGAATAACTAAGAGGGGAAATCTTGTTGCAAATTTTTAAAACGTAATTTAAAATCAATTTTGGATGCTGTTGGGGCATAAATAATTAATGCCTCTAACCCTGCCCTCTCTTTGAGCTATAAATGCTAACATCCAAATTTCTGATGGACATCTCTACTCATCTGCCCATACAGGTATCTCAAATATAACATATCCCAAATTAGAGGAATCATTTTTCTCCCCCAAATCAGGCTTTTGACTTGCTATGGTCCCTAATTCACTTGGTGGTTTCATTACAGCCTCACTCACCCAAGTTGCAAACATAGGACTTCTTCCTGCTCCGTTGCTGCTACATCAATCTAATCATCAAGTCTTACTGGCTCCCTCTTAACCTTTTCCAGAATCTGACTCTCTCCACAGACCTATGTATCTGCAAGGTGAAGTGTGTAGTTGGCTCTTGGCTGCTTCATGTTGCTTCTGGAATCTTGGATGTGATTTATGAGGTCTTCTTTTCCATAGCACTGAGCTTTACACTTAAATATGGTTAAAATGGAAAATTTTAGTGTGTGTCTTTTGCCACAATAAATTTTTTGGTGCCTCCTCCATAGCACTGAGCTACTTTCAGTTCCCAGAATGGTTTCCTGTGCTTGGAAGAACAGTGATCTCTATACCACCCTCACTGCTTCCCTGGCTAATTCTTTTTTATTCTTTGAGACATTTTGCAGATGTTGCTTCTGGAAAGTTCTCCCTGGTTCCTCTCCTTCCTCCCAATCTACCGTAGTTCTTTCCAAGTGAGGCAATTAGCCCTTGAAGTACCTCCTGCTCTCTCTGAGTTCCTTGAAAGCAAGGAACTGCATGGCTGAATCCTGGTGGGGAAAAACACAAGCATGTGCAATGATGCGATGTGCATGGGTAGGGTCCCTAGGTCTGGCGGGCGATCAGGGCTGATCAGGGCCTTCCGGCTACCAGCCAGGGCCTTCCTTCATTCTGCGCCACACCCTGATGATCAGTGCACAACATAGTGAGTGATAGAACTCCCAAGGGGACACTTTGCATATTAGCCTTTTATATATATACTAGAGGCTCAGTGCACAAAAATTTGTGCACTCGGGGGGAAGGGGGGGGTCCCTCGGCCCGGCCTGTGCCCTCTCGCAGTCTGAGACCCCTTGGGAGATAACGACCTGCTGGCTTAGGCCTGCTCCCGGGTGGCAGAGGGCAGGCCCAATCCCTAGGTGCAGCCCCTGGTCAGGCTCAGAGCAGGGGCGATGGGGAGTTGGGGCGCCGCCCCCTGTCATGCACAGAGCAGGGCCCATCAGGGGGTTGGGGCGCTGCCCCCTGTCACGCACAGAGCAGGGCCCATCGGGGGGTTGGGGAGCTCCCCCGTCACACACAGAGCAGGGTCAATCAGGGGGTTGGGAAGCTCTGCCCTGTCACTTACAGAGTAGGGCCGATAGGGGAGTTGGGGCACCGCCCCCTGTCACACACAGAGCAGGGCGGATCAGGGGGTTGGGGCACTGCTCTCTATCACCCACAGAGCAGGGCCAATCAGGGCATTGGGGCACCGCCATTGTCATACTCAGGACAGGGCCAATGGGGAGTTATGGCTCTACCCCATCACACACAGAGCAGGGCCCGTGGGGGT
>NW_006291427.1:408719-410154 GCF_000327345.1 Myotis davidii | reverse complement strand
CCGAGGTTCCAGTTTCTAAAATTTGCAGAAAGAGAGGGGATACTTGCCTAACGCAGCAGGGTGGAGAAATTTGCAAAGCCCCCTCCCTGCCCCCCCCCCGCCCCTGCCCCCAGCATCATGTCCATTAAATATCCAGTTGGCAGCCTCAGTATTAAGGGGAACAGACCAGGGACCAGACTGGACCAGGGACCGGGTGGTCTGGTGCCTGACTGTGACATCACAAACATGCACAGGCCAGCCCCAGGGACACAAAGCAAGGGAATGGACAGGCAGTAGGTGTGTATTCCCAGCTTTTTCTCTACAATTCAAAGTATAGTGTGGAATTATTAAATTACTAGAGGTCTGGTGCACGAAATTTGTGCAAGGGGGGGAGGGTTCCTCAGCCCGGCCTGCACCCTCTCCAATCTGGGACCCCTTGGGGGATTTCCACTGCCAGTTTAGGCCCAATCCCTTTGGACATCCCTCTCACAATCCGGGACTCCTGGCTCCTAACCACTCTCCTGACTACCTGCCTAATTGTCGCTAACTGCTTCTGCCTGCCGGCCTGATGGCCCCCAACTGCCCTCCCCTGCTGGCCATCTTGTGGCAGCCATCTTGTGATGACATCACACACTGCCACCTAGGCTTTTATTATATACTAGAGGCCTGGTGCACAAAAATTTGTGCACTCGGGGGCATCCCTCGGCCCAGCCTGGCCCCTCTAACAGTCTGGGAGCCCTCCAGGATGTCCTACTGATGTCCCTGTGGGGAGCGGGCCTAAGCCACAGTCTGGCCTCCCTCTGTGGAAGGCAACTGGCCAATCAGGTATATAGATACTTTCTGAAGGCAGCACAGACTCCTTCCTTATTTCTTTCCTCTGGTTGGAGAATAGGGGACTAAAAGGTGGACACAGAACTGTGGCCGAGCCTGGGGCTCTTGTAGGCAGCAGAAAGAAGGAGAGGGCTGGGGAAAGTCTAGACATGGTTTTCTTCAATTGTCCTCCCTTCCTCCGGGCCCCTCGCTCTGTTCTCCCCTTGTCGTGGTGGGCGCTTGGGTCTTAGACTGACAGGAGCCCAGCGGTGGAGTTCAGCCCCCTCACTTCTCAGCTGAACATACAACCATCTCACATTCCAAGTGGAGCTGTTTTCAAGTGGCTACAGTGCTGGCAATTCATGCCTCCCGGCCTTTCCCCTCTCGGGTTTCCTCCTTGGGTCAGTTGCAAACTTCCCCGAGACACCGAAGCAACTGTGCCCTGGTACTACTGCACCGGCCCCTGCCAGGGCCCACAGCAGGAGGATCCCAGCTGAGGTCCCCTCCCTGCACCCAGGTGCTCTCCTCACTGTCCTACCACTGGGGGAAGGGAGTAGCTCCCCTGCTCTGGACCCTGCTAACCTGGCAGGCTGAGGCATAGGTGGAGCAGCCTAGGGTACTGGTGGCTGTGAGCCTTCTCCCCCCC
>NW_006291427.1:392448-407727 GCF_000327345.1 Myotis davidii | reverse complement strand
GGGGGGGCTTGGCCCACTCCCCTGTCTCCCGCTCTGGGTCCTGCAGCCGTCACCTCCGCAGAAAAATTGGGATTCATGAAGCACGGGCAGTTGGGAGAGCCGGGTGGCTCCAGCGCTCCAGGGTCACCTCCTGCCTTCCTGGCCCTGGGCTGGATGGCTCCAGGCGGTGGGCAGGGCTCATGCTAAGGCAAGCAATGCCGCTGATCCCCCGCCCACCCCCGGTCGCACACAGGAGTGGGCCCCCTGTTTCTGGTAGGCTGGCAAAGTGATCGGCACCGCTTGCCTTGGCCGCAGCCAACCCCCGCCCCCGCCCCCCATGGCACACAGGGGCCTGGATGGCGGCTTGCGCTGTCCTACCCTGCCTTCAGTATGCAAATTAGCCGCCATCTTTGTTAGGGGTTAACCGCCATCTTAGTTGGCAGTTAATTTGCATATCGCCCTGATTAGCCAAGGGGAAGGGTATTGGTTGTATGCCAATTACCATGTTTCTCTTTTATTAGATAGGATAGATTACTCCAATTACAAGCCAGGCCCTGGAAAAGGTGTACCCACTAAAGTTTGCTGACTGAGCCAACTTTCTGTCCCATCTGCTCTCTCCTTACTTTTCTCAGGGCAGATCCTCCCCTCCCCATGAACCAAAAGGTGAGGACTAATGATAAATTATTAAGTCAAGAACCAAGACCTGGAAAAATGATCAGATTTGTGGAGAGGGGTTTGTCTGCAGTGGTGATTGCTCACAGACACCACTTGAGGAGAATGTTAATACCACTTGAAGTCCAGACCTCACCCCAGTAAGATTTTGCAATTTTAACAGGCTCCTGTGCTCATTCTGATGCAGGTGGATTCAGAGAAACATCTGGTTGGGAAGATTGGAGAGAGAGTGGGGTCTGTGACCACTTACCTTTGCTTCTCCTACACCTGAGGTAGACTGCCAATCCCAAAATTGCGATTATGAGCACGGCACCCGCCAGTGCCACCCCAACTATCGCTCCTAGAGTCAGGGGCCTAGACCCTGATGTCCATTTGTCCCCCGAGACACTGAGGCCATCTGTGGTGGTGGTGGTGGTGGTGGTGCTGGTGGGGTCCTTGGTGGTTTTCTCGGTGGCTGAGAAGACATGAGAAACAAGCAAATTCTTCCTTAGAGGACTGGAAGTATCTGGGTGAAACTGTCACATCCTGTTCCCTAGTTTGGGGAACACTGGGGGTAGGGAGCAACCCTCTGAAGCTCTCACACCAGGGGAGGAGTAACAAGGTGAAATGCTGAAGGCTTATCACATACATCATTCAGTTCAAATCCTGAATCTACCACCGATTAGTGGTGTGACCTCAGAACCTCATTTCATCACCTACAAATAGAGATAACTAGATCACAGGATTAAAAAAAAAATTATTGTGGCAAAAGACACTATAAAATTTACCATTTTAACCATATTTTAAAAAATATTTTTTATTGATTTTACAGAGAGGAAGGGAGAGGGATAGAGAGTTAGAAACATCGATCAGCTGCCTCCTGCCTGCCCCCTACTGGGAATCGAGCCCACAACCAAGATACATTCCCTTGACTGAAATTGAACCGGGACCTTTCAGCCCACAGGCCGATGCTCTATCCACTGAGCCAAACTGGTTATAGCACCATTTTAACCATATTTAAGTGTACAGTTGAGTGGCAGTAAGTACATTCACATTGTTGTGCAGCTCTCACCATCAGCCATCTCCAGATCTTTGTCATCTTCCCAAACTGAAAATCTGTCCCCATTAAACAACTTCTCATTACCCTCATCCCAGCCCTGGCACCCACCATTCTACTGTCTGCGTCTATGAATTTGACTACTCTAGATGCCTCATATAAGTAGAATCGAAGAGTATTGCCTTCTGCAGGATTGTTTTAATAAGTGAGAAAACATCTGTAGAACACTAGTATATACTAGAACTATGTTTTAAAAGTTACATTAATATATATTGAACTTTAGTTTCTACAAACAGATTGTACCTTTGTAGATGTTTAATGTACCATTAAAAAACTGATATAGTACTAAGCCACAGAAAAAATCTAACTCTAATAAAATCTTTAGTTTAGCATGGATCAAACTCTCTGGCTACTCTTGCTAGAAAATAATACAGGAGATACGGAGAAGGTGCAGGAAGAATAAAACCAAGTCTGTTTGTGTAATTCAGGTTGTGAGCCACTTTATAAATGATCTAAAACCAGCTCGTGGCCAAGACAGGGCAGTGGATTTTCCCAGGCTGGGAGGAGTGATTCATCACTGACATAGTCAAAGTTGCCAGCACAAGTGATTATAAAAAGTAAATCGAGCCCAGCCGGGTGTGGCTCGGTGGTTAGCATCAACCCAGGAACCAAGAGGTCACCAGTTCAGTTCCCGGTCCAGGCCTATGCCCGGGTTGCGGGCTCGATCCCAGTGTGGGGCATGCAGGAGGCAGCCAATCAATGATTCTCTCTCATCATTGATGTTTCTATCTCTCTCTCCTCCCTTCCTCTCTGAAATCAATAAAAAGATATATTTTGTAAAAAAGTAAATCAGCTAACCATGCACCCCTTTATGCTGGGGCCTGGGAGAGAGCCCCTCCCCCACTAACCTGGAGACAGATAAGCCACACCTTCCCACCTTCAACTTCCCCCAACCCAGTGAGTAATATAGGAAGATCTATTAATACAGCACACCCCATAGTAGGTTAAAATAGGTCAAGACAACAAGATGACCAAGTGAGACTGAGTGGCCAATGGTTAAGAGAGGAGGCTCTGGGTTAAACTGGGTTCAAATTCCACCTGCACCATGAAGGTGACTTTGTGTAGGTGTAAGCCTCAGTTTCCCCATCTGGAACAGGAAGGTGATTGTGGTTCCTACTATAATTGCAGGGTCGTGGTGCAGGGTAACTAGGGCGATGCATGCCAAAGTGTTCAGCTGGGACAAGGGCACATAGCCGGGAGCTGCCTTGTTGCTGATGCAGAGGGGCCTCTGACGACCAGGACAGAGAGAGAAGGGGCCAACACAGGGCTTTGTGTGGTGGGAGTGAGGACTTAGGGGTGTTGCTGTGAGAAACAAAAAGAATTCAGAGGGCCCTGACCGGTTTGGCTCAGTGGATAGAGCATCGGCCTGCGGACTGGAGGGTCCTGGGTTTGGTTCCAGTCAAGGGCATGTGCCTTGGTTGCGGGCGCATCCCCGGAGGGAGGTGTGCAGGAGGCAGCTGATGGATGTTTCTAACTCTCTATTTCTCTCCCTTCCTCTCTGTAAAATTCAATAAAATATATTTAAAAAAAAGAATTCAGAGGATGAAGATGGGAAGAGGGAGATGGGGAAGGAAAGGAAAGAGATGGAATTGGGGAAGGAGCATTGAGGGCCATGTTCTGGGGAGCAGAGTGAGAAAAGGAAGCAGAGAAATTGGGACAACAGGTGCTGGGGTGTTACCAGGGGTGGAGGGAGGGGTGGGAATTCCTTGGGCCGCTATTGGGTCCCTCCTGTGTGTGTCAGGCTGAGCTCATGGCTGTGGGGGGACACAGACGTGGGGCTAGCTGGGGCTCCACCTACAGACACAGGACAAAGGAAAGCCAGGCCACATCCTGTAAAAGTCAAGTCCGCCTGGAGGACATGGGGTGAAGGCAGGAGGCAGGGCTGTAGCCCCAACTTGGAGCAAGAAGGAGGATAACCGGGGAGCCTGGGAGGTCTGAAGTCTGGGGATGGCGGTGGGGCTGGATCTACAGGGCAGTGAGGGAGGGGCAAGGAAGGCAGCCCACGTTTGGGGAGATTACGGTGAAAAAGGTAAAGTTGGCAGAGGCTGGGAAGCAGTCAGGGGCAGGGAGAGGCGTTTGAGAGAAAGTCAGGAAGAGAGGCGCCTGGACCGGTCCCAGTGGCCGGGGCAGCAGGACTCACCTCTGGTGATGGTGAGTTTGGTCCCGGGGATGGACTGCCACCCTTTCTCGCCTTTGTTCCGTGTGGTCAACTGGACTCGGCAGAAGTAGCTACGTCCATCCTCTCTCCGCAGGTTGGAGATCCGGAGGGAGCCGTTCCTCTGGCCCTTTGCCCAGTTCAGGGAGAGGCGGTTTTTAAAAGCCTTATGGGTGAACGGCGGGGTTGTGTTGTATATGAACTCTCCATGGAAATTTCTCCATCTCCAGGATATACGCACGTTGGGGTCACGGGCTAACTCCCAGGGGTAACAGAAGGAGAAGGGGATGTCGATGGAGCCACCCTCAGGGGCTGAGAGGTGCTCTGGTTGTTTGACGTCAAAATCAAGGTTTGAAGTGCATTTTGCTGAGCCACCTGGAGGAGGGAGGGAGAGGGAGGGACTTTGAAGCCACTTGGAGGGACCGAGAAGATAACCCCGGACCATTGGACACCCTCACCTACGGGCGGAAGTGTGGCAGGTAATAGGACTGGCCCTCTGGCTGGGCGTCCCCTCTCCAGGCGGGTAGAAAGGAGGGTGAGGGATAGGGGGGGACCCAGCACTGTGGGACCAGCCCAGCCCACTGCTTGTGGCAGGTGGGAAGCCTGGCTGGCCACAGCCCCTCCCTGGGGCTCCCCCGGGGCCCTGGTCAGAGCCAGGGGGTCCTGGCCACTCACCAGCCTGCAGAGCTGCTGGCGGCAGCAGGGGCAGCAGCAGGGGCAGCAGCAGGGGCAGGCCCATCGCCTCGCTCTCCTCGCTCTCCTCGGAGGATGAGAGAACAAGCAGAGCCTCTAGGCCAGAGGGGAGGCTCTGTGGAGGGGCTGCCTCAGGCTAATCTGACCACCGGAGAGGCAGGACCAGGCTCCTTCCGAGGACTGGAGGGTGGGAGCCCTCCCCAAACATGCCTGCCCAGGATGGGCAGCACTTCCGTTTATAATCTGGCTTCTTCTTTTCTGATATTGCCAAAGAGCTTCCCCTGTGGTCAGTGACCAAGAGCCATGATCTCGGCCCCCCGGGCCCCATCTTCATGCTGATGAGTGTGGTCCTGACCAGGGCTGCCTGGGACCTCTCCTCCCACCTCAACGCCCTGTCTCTGCCAGGGGCTTTCCCATCTCCTTAGGAGCCAGTCCCGTCTCTGTCTCTCACTCGCTCTCCTTTTCTCTGCTGCTCTGAGTGCCTCTCAGCCTCTGTTTCTCTCATTGCAGGGGAGGGGCAGCAGCAGGACCAGCCCAGGCTCTTTCAAGGGAGGAAAGGCAGCCAGGAGTCTGTCCAGCTACAGCCCCTGGAACAGGAGGAGGGAGGCGCGAGATGCCCCCAGCCCCAGCCCCAGCCCCACCCCAGGTGCATCCAGCTGGCTCTTGGCCCCTCGCCCTCCCCTGTAGTTCACAGGCAGAAACAAGACCCACAGGCCCCATTCTGTTCCCTCTGCATCTCACACCCGCGCTGGGATAAGAGGTGAGTGTGGTCTGACACTTCCATCTCCCCAGAGAGTGGCTTTCTGGAGGCCATGCCTTTGCCCACAGAAATCAAGTGTGGATCTGCAGGGCCCTCTGTTCTCACCCTTCACATATGAGACAACCAAGGCTCAGAGAGGGTGTGCCCAAGTCTGTGACTCTCAGGTGATGGGTCCAGGACTGGAACTCCGCTCTTGGTGAGTCCACAGAGCCTTCTGGATGCTTCTACCTGGCTGCACCACAGTCTCTAGGCCTCAGCACCAGAGTGCAGAGCTCTGGGGTGAGCCGCAGGAGGCTGTATTTTTATAATGCTCCTTAGATGGTCCCATCCACCGCTGTGGGAGCACTGGCTAATCCAGAGTCTTCCCTGGACAGAGGGGCTTAAGGCTCAGAGCAGTAATGGGTCACCCCAGGGACAGTCCTGGGACCTTCCCTACTGGAGGGCACTGCCCCCTGTGACGTGGTGAACATGGGTGAGACGTTGGGAACTGGGACCTTTGGTGACTCACAGGAGGCTCTGCCCATTGCCTCCCCAGACTGAGGTTGCCATCAACTTACTGAGTAGACTGTGGGAGTGGGTGGGCATGATTTCATCAGAGGAAGTGGCCTTGGCCTTTTGGAGATGGAAGCAGCAGACCAACTTCCTTTTCAATCCGTTTCTTCCCCAATCCTAACAGGTTTCTTCTCCATTTCTCCCACAGCCGGCCAGGCAGCCCCCACCTCTCTCTGTGTCTGTTTTTCACCCCCTTCCTGCTAGGCCTGAGAAGAGAGGTTTCAAATTTTTATGGAAGTCTCTTATCTGACTCAGCCACAAAACATCCATTGCCTCATTTCAGCTTTACAGTATTCTGTGGTGGGTGTATTGTAATCTCCATTTTACAGTTGAGAAGGGAAGTTGAGGCACAGAGCTTAATGTCATTCAGTCCTCGGGCTGTGAAAGACGCTTGGGTGGCCTGGCCAGCGTGGCTCTGTGGTTGAGCATTGACCTTTGAACCAGGAGGTTTTGGTTTGATTCCCAGTCAGGGCACATGCCTAGGTTGCTGGCTGAATCCCCAATGTGGGGCATGCAGGAGGCAGCCGATCAATGATTCTCTCTCATCACTGATGTTTCTATCTCTCTCTCCCTCTCCTTTTCTCTCTGAATTCAATAAAAATATATTAAAAAAACAAAATCTCAATTTAAAAATTGAGCTAAATATTTGAATAGATATTTTGTCAAAGCAGATATATGGGTAACTAATAAGCATGAGAAGATGTGTAATATCATTAGTCACTGGGGAAATGCAAGTGACTGCCACAACGAGGTGTCATTAAACATCTATTAAATGACTAACATTAAAAGATTGACCAGACTGCCTGTCAGCAAAAATGTGGAGCAACTGGAGCTCTCAGACACCACAGGGGATGTGAAATGGCACAAGCACTTTGGCCGTGACCTTGTCATACACTCACAGGTATCGCAGTGCTGACCAGCTACGCCAGCAGCGCCTGGGAGCTTGTAAGACATGCTAATTCTCAGGTCCCACCTTGACCGCTGAAGTTGAGGACCACTGCTCTCGGAGTGTGATCGAGGGCCTGCCTTGTGTGTCCCTTTAATTTTCACAGCAGTTCTGTGAGATGCAGGACTTTATGCTCACCTTACAGAGAAAGAAACACAGACTCCAAGAGTTACCTCACTCCAATTTCCTCTATTCCTCTGGAGTTTGAACCACCCTCAGGTCTCTGTGCCTAGTGAGCTAGATGCTTAACCGAATGATTGCTCCCAGACCCCTCACAGTCTAACCTCCCTCCCTCTCCTCCCACAGCCTTTCACAGAGAAAGTGGTTCATCTGGGCCTCATTCAGCTGCTACTCATCAAGGTGTGGGGAAGCAAAGGAGAGGGATGCGGTCCCTGAGGTGGGGCAGGCCGCGGAGCCATGGCAGTGACAAGCCTTCTCTGAAGGACAGGAAAGGAGAGCCTAGGGGCAAAGTCTTGGTCCCTGGCCTTCCTCATAGACTGTGCCCTCTGCCGACATCCCCCTCTTTACTTCATCCTGTTTTCCATCAGGGCAGGGGACGCGGAGAGGGTTCGTCCTGGCCCTGGGTGCGCGCAAGCCTGCAGTGAGCCCCCCAGGAATTAGTGTCCAGCTGGGAAGGGAAGACTTGCCATGTGAAACAAGTAGAGGGAGGCCCAGACCCCACCAACTTAGAGCCGAAACAGGCAAGGATGACCCTCCCACTTTCTGGGTGCTGGGAGCTTTGCGATTGTATATATTAAAGATGTTTTCTTATTCGCTATATCCTATTTTTTAAATGTTTCTTTTATATTTTTAAATTTATTTTTGAAAGTCCCCTTTGTTTTTTTGTCCCCCGCCCCCATAGGCCCCCCTCCTCCCCACACCTTCCTTAGCCTTTGCCACACTATTGTCTGTGTCTATGGGCTATGCATATATGCATATAAATTCCCTGGTTAATCTCTCCTCTCCAACCCCCACCCCCATTTTCCCTCTGAAATTCATCAGTCTGTTGATGGTTCTATGTCTCTGGATCTATTTTCTTCATTAGTTTATTTTATTCATTAGATTCCACATAGGAGTGAGATCATGTGATACTTATCTTTCTCCTACCAGCAATACATTAAAAAGATCATACCCCATGATCTTTATTTATCCCGGGGAGGCAAGGCTGGTACAATATTCACAAATCAACAAATGTGATACATCACATAAACAAATTCGCAGACAAAAATCACATGATCATATCAATTGATGTAGAAAAACATTTGACGAAATCCAACACCCTTTTTTGATAAAAACTCTCAGCAAAGTGGGAATAGAGGGATCATACCGCAACATAATAAAGGCCATATATGCCAAACCTACAGCCAACATCATACTCAATGGGCAAAAACTAAAACCAGTTCCCCTGAGAACAAAAGTGGTTTTCTTTGTTGTTTTTTAAAAATATGTTTTTATTGATTTCAGAGAGGAAGGGAGAGGGAGAGAGAGATAGAAACATCAATGATAAGAGAGAATCATTGTTGGGTTGCCTCCTGCATGCCCCACACTGGGAATCGAGCCTGCAAACCGGGCATGTGCCCTGACCAGGAATCGAATTGTGACCTCCAGGTTCAAAGGTCGATGCTCAACCAGCCGGGCTATTTGCTGTATTCCTGATGCTCTGACATCCAGGGCCTCACTGAGCAGAAAGAGATTGCTCCTCCCAGGGCTACCTAATTCTCAGACATAGCAATGGACTTGCCCAGGAGCATGCCTTTCATATGCAAGCCTACCAGTCCAGAGCTCAGACTTCCATCCACCTCCTCTATCTGGCTCTTGGGCTCCTGGAGGCTAATATTCGTCTGCTTTAGTCGCCCATGGCCAACCGGATACCAGGCAACGCGGGACAGCCCTAATCCCCAGAGCCTGCAGAAAGTATTCAAACTGGCCACTCCTAACCCTGACCACCCTGCCTCGTCTTCCCTTTCTCACGGAAACGACAACAAAGCCTGCTGTCCATGCTTCCCCCGGCTCCCTCTGCCTCCTGACCAACCCTGGTGCCCAGGCCGTGGATTGGTGGTCCAATGTATAGTCCATATAAGGTACATGGTTAGTCACACAGGTATTTCTGGGCTGCAGGTTACGTCATACTCCGCCCACCAGTTGGGGGAAGGGAGGATCTATCAATTTTCAAATAACACAACTCTCCCAGCAGCCTCGGGAGCTAGGCAGGGTCTAGACCAGTGGTTCTCAACCTTCTGGCCCTTTAAATGCAGTTCCTCACGTTTTCGTTGCTACTTCATAACTGTAATGTTGCTACTGTTATGAATCATAATGTAAATATCTGATATGCAGGATGGTCTTAGGCAACCCCTGTGAAAGGGGTCTAGCAGGACCAAAGGGGTTGCAACCCACAGGTTGAGAACCGCTGGTCTAGACGTTAATGGTCCTCGTTTACACAGGAGGAAACGGAGGTCCTGAGTGAAATTATGAATCTCAACTGAGGCCACATGGCCTGTAATTGTCTGCTGTGGTGCTGGGGCTGAGCCCAGAGTCCACGTTCTCCACTGCTTTCCCACCAGTGACGGGAGTCATCTGGGCCATAAAACAACCAAAGGTTCCTGTGTTGTATTCCTGCCACACAGAGAAGATGTTTGAGGACTGCCTGGGGTACGGCTCACGGAGCTTTGGGTCCTTGTCACCTGGCACAGTGTGTGGGGCACTCATGCTGACCAATGTGTATGGGAGGAATGGAGAGGTTTTCAAAGGGTGGGCATCAGGTGATAGTGATCCATGCAGCTTTCCAGGCAGCGGGCAGTGCTTTCTGTCCTCACGCAGACCCTATAAGGGAGATGCTGTTATTATGTCCGCTTTACAGATGAGAACACAGGCCAGGGAAGGCAAGCCATTCGCTCCAGCTGTCTGACTCAGAGCCCGCCATCTGTAGTTTCTGCCTCTATCATAGTCAAACGTTTCCTTTGTCATGTGACTGAGACTTTCTCACATTTCAGCCTCCTTCTCCTGCCACGGGGCTGCATTTCAGCTCTAGTTCAGTCCGACAAATGCGGATTGAGGTTCTAGGAGGTGAGATCAGAGGGCTGAGAACCAGCAAGCAAAGGGTGACTCCTGACTTTGCTGAGCTCCCAGACTGGGAGAGGAGGAGACTCACAAAGAAGGGAACAGGAGATCGCTGTCTCCCTCCCTCTCAGAGCTGTGCGGTGCTGGTCAGTTTTCAGCAAACAGCTTTCCAGAAAGAGGTGCTGACTTGTAACATCTGCCAATTTCCATGGTTAGAAACTTCCTCAGTACCGGTTTAACTCCTGCATGGACTGTTTGTGTGTCCCCCACCTCCAATCCCCCCCACACACACACACTCCACTCCTAAATTTATATGTTGAAGCTTTAACCCCCAGGATGGCTATATTTGGAGATAATTAAGGTTAAATGAAGTCATGGAGGGGGGCAGGGGTACTGGCTGATCCAGTAGGAATAGGTCCTCATATGAAGTGACACCAGAATGCTCCTGATCCAATAGAATTAGGGTTCTCATAAGAAAGTGCTTTCACTCTTTCTCTGTTTGAGGATAAACCATGTGAGCACATTGCGCTACCCTCAAACCAAGGAAAGAGGCCTCAGAATGAACCCTACCCTGCTGGCCCTCTGATCTTGGACTTCCCATTCTTAAGTACTGTGAGAGCATAAGCCACCCCATTTGTGGTATCGTTATGAAAGCCAAAACAGACTAATGTAACTACCAGTGTGAAGTCATTGAATGTAGAGCTGGGAAGAAATGCGCAGTAGTCACTACATAGTATTCCCACCATGCAGATACAATAGCATAATTAACCTCAAGTGCATAGATAATACTAAAATATGATAAAATAAGTAGGAAGTGATGAGCTTCCTTCACTTTTGATATAATTTATCTGTAATTTTATATTTCATTTTTCTTTAACTATCTTAAAGTGTACAGTTCACTGGCATTAAGCACTTTCACATTGTCATGTGCATATTATTCAATTTAATAATGGCTGTGTTTGACAACAGGCTCACCATAGTCTTCTATGTCAGCAAGGGCATATCCCCCAGAGCTTTATGGCAGTTGGGCCCAGTTCCCTTGGGGCAGGCTGTGGGGAAAAGCACTCTGTGGGGTCAGAAGGGTGTTAGTGATGAGATCCCTGATTACAGGTTAGAAGTGTCACTGGTGTTGAGTTGTATGAGTTATTTTTAAAACATATTTTTTTTATTGATTTCAAAGAGAGAAAGGGAGAGGGAGAGAGATATAGAAACATCAATGATGAGAGAGAATCATTGATCAGCTGCATCCTGCACTCCCCCACTGGGGATTAAGCCCGCAATCCCGGGAATGTGCTCTGATCAGGAATTGAACCATGACCTCCTGATTCATGGGACTCTCAACCACTGAGCCACATCAACCAGGTTGTCTAAGTAAGTTTTTTATACATTTTGGATATTAACCCCTTGTTGGGGCTGCTGTTTGCAAAATCTTCCATACAGTTGGTTGCCTTTTTGTTTTGATGGTGATATTTTTGCTAGGCAGAAACTTTTTAGTTTAATATAGTCCCATCCATTTGTTTTTGCCTTTACTTCCCTTGCCTTTAGTATCCTTCAATGGATGATTGGATAAGGAAGATGTTGTACATATCTATATATATAAAAGCCTAAGTGACCGAACGACCGAATGACTGGTTGACTGGTCGCTATGATGTACATTGACCACCAGGGGGCAGACACTCAATGCAGGAGCTGCCCCCTGGTGTTCAGTGCGCTCCCACAGCCAACTTCCTATGGCCAGCCAACCTCCTGCAGTCTCTCCCCACTGCCCCCCGGCTTTCCCCAATTGGACCCTATGGGGACTGGGCGAGACGGTTCTAATTGGTCCCCGATAGCCGGCCAAGCCAAGGAACCCCACCCATGCATGGATTCGTGCACCAGGCCTCTAGTATATACAATAGAATACTACTCAGCCATAAAAAAAGATGCAATGCTCCCCCTTGTGACAATATGGGTGGATCCTGAGAATATGCTAAATGAAACAAATCAGGCAAAGAAGTAAAGAACCGTCTCTTTTCACACATATGTGGAATATAAAACTGAAAGCAACAAATGAACAAACAAGACAAACAAAAACTCATAGACACAGGCAACAATCTGGTGATTACCAGAAGGAAAGGGAAGTGGGTTGAAATATATTGTGATGTACAGGCCATTTTCATGGCAAATCTATATATATAAAAGCCTAAGTGACCGAACGACCGAATGACTGGTTGACTGGTCGCTATGATGTACATTGACCACCAGGGGGCAGACACTCAATGCAGGAGCTGCCCCCTGGTGTTCAGTGCGCTCCCACAGCCAACTTCCTATGGCCAGCCAATCTCCTGCAGTCTCTCCCCACTGCCCCCCGGCTTTCCCCAATTGGACCCTATGGGGACTGGGCGAGACGGTTCTAATTGGTCCCCGATAGCCGGCCAAGCCAAGGAACCCCACCCATGCATGGATTCGTGCACCAGGCCTCTAGTATATACAATAGAATACTACTCAGCCATAAAAAAAGATGCAATGCTCCCCCTTGTGACAATATGGGTGGATCCTGAGAATATGCTAAATGAAACAAATCAGGCAAAGAAGTAAAGAACCGTATGATTTCACACATATGTGGAATATAAAACTGAAAGCAACAAATGAACAAACAAGACAAACAAAAACTCAGGCAACAATCTGGTGATTACCAGAAGGAAAGGGAAGTGGGTTCAAATATATTGTGATGGGAGAAGATTTGACTTTGGGTGGTAGGCACACAATGCGATATATATGATGTATCATAGATGATGTACACTTGGAATCTATATCATCTTACTAACCAATGTCACCCTAATAAATTTAATGAACAACAACAAAAGACTTACTAGAGCCCGGGGTCAGGGTAAGACCCCTCTTTCCTGACTCTAGGGTTGGTGCAGATCCCAGTGCCTGTAAGGACCCCTCCCTGCACAGATCTCTCCCCTCCTCTGTGTCTGGATTCTGGTAACTACTCCCTAGGCCGTGAGGTGGAAGAGCAGACTTAGACTGGCCTTGGGCCACCCTAGTATCTCTTCGAATGTTCCCGCACCCTGCCCACCCCTTCCTTTATAACTCTCCCCCTTCTTAGGATGTCTTCTAATTGCCCTTGTCTGGGAGAGCCAGGCACACGGTCAGGGCCTGCCCTGCTTCCAGACTGGATAAAGGCCAGTGGAGTGTGAATTCGATGTTGGCAAAAGTGTGGTGGATACAAAGGGAAACGGGTTCAGCGGCCCTTTGTTTTTTTTTATTCCAGAAAACCCGGCTAAGGAGAGGAGAGCCACCATGTAGCCTGGGAAATTAGACAGGAAGAAAAGGGGTTCATAGTCAACCGAAGAAATTGTGTATTATAGTTTTTCACTCTTGGACCTGAGGTGCATGGGATAAAATAATCTGCTGTAACAAACAACCGCCCATGCCCGTGTTTAATACGATGCAAGTTCAGTCCTGGGTTGTACAACATTCCAGTGTGGCTTTCCTGGTCCAGGGCTTCTTGAGCATCTCTCTTCCAATTGCTGATTCAAGGACCCAGGCTCCTTCTGCTTTGCAGCTTCGTGTCCTTTAGTTCAGTAGGGAAATGGGGATACAGCTAGTGTGGAGGATTGCACACAGGGGCTAGGTCACTTCCTCTGGAGGTAATATGGATCACTTCCTCTCACACTGCACTGGCCGAAAATCCATTGTCCGACCCCACCTATCTGTAAGAGAGGCTAGGAAATGTATTTAGATGTGGAACCAGGAACAGGGTGAGGCAAAGGAGGCACTCACCTCAGACTGAAGCCATAAAGCAGTGGTCGGCAAACTCATTAGTCAACAGAGCCAAATGTCAACAGTACAACGATTGAAATTTCTTTTGCGAGCCAAATTTTTTAAACTTAAACTATATAGGTAGGTACATTGTTATTAACTTAATTAGGGTACTTCTAAGCTGGCCTTTGCTAAAAACGTCCTCAATCTGAGGTGTCGACCTCAGCGAACGGACCCCCACCTCTTCTAACACCACTTCTTCAAAATAGACTCACCCAGGCCAAAAACCCACTTCTGCGCATGGGCCACGAAGTTTCAATCGCACTGTACGTGCCCGCCTGCATGTGGTATTTTGTGGAAGAGCCACACTCAAGGGGCCAAAGAGCTGCATGTGGCTCGTGAGCCGCGGTTTGCCAACCACTGCCATAAGGGGAAGGCAAAAACTCAGTAGATTATTTTAAAGTATTATTAACAAGTTTGCCCTTTTTAAAGCCAGCAAGGTAAAATTATAATAAATTCTGATATTGTTATAAATAAAATATTTAAACTTAAAATAGTGTTGTGAGTTTTGACTTCCTTTTCAATTTTCAACACTTTTTCCCAGCTCTTTAATGTTCTGTTAAAAATTAACCATTAACCCTAGCTGGTTTGGCTCAGTGGATAGAGTGTCACCCTGCGGACTGAAGGTCCTGGGTTTGATTCCGGTCAAGGACACATGCCTGGGTTGCAGGCTGGATCCCCAGTAGGGGATGTGCAGGGGCAGCCAATCAATGATTCTCTCTCATCATTGATGTTTCTATCTCTCTTTCTCTCTTCCTTCCTCTCTGAAATCAATAAACATATATATTTTTTAAAATTAACCATTAAAGAATACATGAAAGCATGGACATAGGGGAACCACACTTTTGTGTCTGGTAGAAAAAGAATCCAGGCTTTGAGGAACACATAACAGTCTCTGCCAAATCCCCACACTTTATTGTTCATCATTTTTTGTTTGTTTGTTTTGTTAATCCTCACCCGAGAATTGATTTTTTTAGAGAGAGTGAAGAGAGGGAGGGAGAGTGTGTGAAACATCCATGTGAGAAATGTGAGAGAGGCACATCGATTGGTTGCCTCCTGCGTGTGCTGCAACTCAGACGGGGAATCAAACCTGCAATCCAGGTACGTGCCCTTGACCGAACCCGCAACCCTTCCATGCATGGGCTGATGCTTTAACTACTGAGAAAAACTGGCCAAGGCCTTTCTTCTTTAAAAATTAATGCCTTTAAGACAGGACATTTTTCTCTGCATACAGCTTTCTTTGTGTCCCAAGATTTTGGTATGATGTGTTTTCCTTCTTGTTAAGTGGCTTATTATTTCCCTTTTAATTATTTTTTTGACTCAAGAGTTATTTAAGAATGTGTCTCCACCCTGGCCAGTGTGGCTCAGTGATTGAGTGTTGACCCCCAAAGGGGTCACGACCCACAGGTTGAGAACCGCTGCTCTGTGCTGTCTCAAAGGGTAAGTGAGTCTTCTTTTTTACTGCTGCATAGTATCCCATTGTGTAAATGTCCCACAGCTTTTTTATCCACTCATCTACTGATGGGCACTTGGGCTGTTTCCAGATCTTAGCTATTGTA
>NW_006291427.1:391836-392337 GCF_000327345.1 Myotis davidii | reverse complement strand
TTATGCACTTCCTGTGACTGCATCGTCCTCTTGGGGGGAAGCAGTGGGAGGAAAGGCAGCGTAATAAGTGAGGGGATTTCCCCTACTTTTTCAACCATAAGCACTCCCTTTGCCAGTTTTTATGGTCAGAGAGAAGGATTTTTTCTTTCTCCTAGTTTTTCTGTCACTGTGGTCATGCCTGTTGCTGATGCTATGTTGCCACTATTGTTGTTACATGGAGTTCGGGGTGTAGACTCTCCCTGTGGGTTCTTGTCCTATGAAGTTTGAAGAATAAAATTCGCGGACTAAAAGATTTTTAAGCAACCATTGCAGACGTTTATTGTAAGTTTATACAGACTCCCCCTGGGGACCTGGCTGGTTTGGCACAGTGAATGGAGCATCGGCCGGTGGACCAAATGGTCCCGGGTTTGATTCTGGTCAAGGACACGTACCTTGGTTGCAGGCTGCTCCCCAGCCTGGGCCCTGGTCAGGGCACTTGCAGGGGGCAACCAGTAGATGTAT
>NW_006291427.1:366010-372657 GCF_000327345.1 Myotis davidii | reverse complement strand
TGTGCTGCAACTCAGACGGGGAATCAAACCTGCAATCCAGGTACGTGCCCTTGACCGAACCCGCAACCCTTCCATGCATGGGCTGATGCTTTAACTACTGAGAAAAACTGGCCAGGGCCTTTCTTCTTTAAAAATTAATGCCTTTAAGACAGGACATTTTTCTCTGCATACAGCTTTCTTTGTGTCCCAAGATTTTGGTATGATGTGTTTTCCTTCTTGTTAAGTGGCTTATTATTTCCCTTTTAATTATTTTTTTGACTCAAGAGTTATTTAAGAATGTGTCTCCACCCTGGCCAGTGTGGCTCAGTGATTGAGTGTTGACCCCCAAAGGGGTCACGACCCACAGGTTGAGAACCGCTGCTCTGTGCTGTCTCAAAGGGTAAGTGAGTCTTCTTTGTTACTGCTGCATAGTATCCCATTGTGTAAATGTCCCACAGCTTTTTTATCCACTCATCTACTGATGGGCACTTGGGCTGTTTCCAGATCTTAGCTATTGTAAATTGTGCTGCTATGTAGATAGGGGTACGTACATTCTTTCTGATTGGTGTCAAACTTCCTCCTTTTAAATACAGAAAGTCAGCGTTTTAGTTTTCTCACTTACTTCTTATTATGCACTTCCTGTGACTGCATCGTCCTCTTGCGGGGAAGCAGTGGGAGGAAAGGCAGCGTAATAAGTGAGGGGATTTCCCCTACTTTTTCAACCATAAGCACTCCCTTTGCCAGTTTTTATGGTCAGAGAGAAGGATTTTTTCTTTCTCCTAGTTTTTCTGTCACTGTGGTCATGCCTGTTGCTGATGCTATGTTGCCACTATTGTTGTTACATGGAGTTCGGGGTGTAGACTCTCCCTGTGGGTTCTTGTCCTATGAAGTTTGAAGAATAAAATTCGCGGACTAAAAGATTTTTAAGCAACCATTGCAGACGTTTATTGTAAGTTTATACAGACTCCCCCTGGGGACCTGGCTGGTGGCACAGTGAAAGTGGATAGAGCATCGTCCTGCAGACCAAATGGTCCCGGGTTTGATTCTGGTCAAGGACACGTACCTTGGTTGCAGGCTGCTCCCCAGCCTGGGCCCTGGTCAGGGCACTTGCAGGGGGCAACCAGTAGATGTATTTTTCTCACATCAATGTTTCTGTCTTTCCCTCTCTTCCACTCCCTAAAAATCAATGGGAAAATATCCTCGGGTAAGGATTGACATCAGAAAAGCAGACTCCCCCTGGGGAGGTGTCCCAGAGGAGACCCCCCGCCCCCAGGGAGGGGTCCTCAAATGGGAAAAATCTGCTCTCTCTCTCTCTAATGGGAAAAAAATCAGTTCAATTCCTGAGTTTGTTCTTCCAATATCTTCTTTTATTTCTTTAAACATATTATTTTGTGATATATGCCACATAATTTTAACATCTGCAGTTAATTGTTTCTGCTATTCTCTTGCCTATGGTCACTTGTTTTATTGTGCTTGATAATTATTTAATTGCTATTTCATCTTGCTTGGAATTTAAACTGTGAAATTCTTTGCAGCCTAGATTTAAGTGCCTTTCTACAGAGGGGATGTGTTTATGTATGTTTTCCAAGTGCAGGTGTGATACCCTTTGAGAGTCACATTAAATGACATTGTTGGCTTTGTGTTTTTCAAGCCTCACAGGCACTGTGAATTCTGGCCTAAACCCTTGAGAGTGTGTTGACTGGTTAGGGATGCTCTTGGGATATATTTTTTATTCTTTCAATTCTATTACCTCCTCTTCTTTTTCTTCTAGCTCCCTATCTGAGGGTCTAGTGTTTTAAGGGTCCTGGCTTTGTGCAGAGGTCTCATCTGATCTACAGCTTGCTCTGGCCTGGTTTGCCTTTTATCACTGGGGATTTTGAGGCCCATTAAAATCTTTATGTTTTCGTTCCTAGGGATTGGATGATGGATGCAAGGTATATTCCAGGATACATTATCTGCAACTTGCCTTTTACTCTTGTGATATTGTGATTGACAAGAGATATAGATTCTGCCCATGAATGTGGCTTCTCCTGCATGCTGAAGGAGGTCGGCATCCGCAGAATATCAGGGAGAAACACTGCAGTGGGTTTGGAACTACATGAGGCTGCATCGGCACTGACAGAAGTTTGGTTTCCTGAGGACCCCCTGGGGAGACACTACTAAGGGAGGACAAGGTAACTAGGGAGACTCTGCCACTGGGCTCCACAGGACGTCTACTACATGAAGCCACTCTGCCGAGACTGGGAGACACAGCAGCTCTACCGAATACATGAAATAAAAACAGGAAGGCAGCCAGGATGAGGAGACCAAGAAACATGTCCCAACTGAAATAACAGAACAAAACTCCAGAAAAAGAACTAAATAAAATGAATACAAGCAATTTATCAGATGCAGAGTTCAAAACACTGGTATTAAGAATGCTCAATTAACTTAAGGGGAGAATAGATGAACTCATTTATGATCTATTAATTCAGATTGAAAGCACAAAATGGAGATAGAAAGCATAAAAAAGAGCCAGTCAGAAATGAAGAATATATTAGAGGAAATCAATAGTAGATTAGATTAAGCAGAGGACTGAATCAGCAAGTTGGAAGACAAACACCCAATGTGAACTGCAAAAAGAAAAAAATAATCCAAAAAATGAGTATAGTTTAAGGGGCCTCTGGGGCAACATGGAGCATACCAACATCTGCATCAGAGGGGTACTGGAAAGAGAAGAGCAAGGGACTGAAACCTGTTTGAAGAAATAATGACAGAACACTTCCCTAACCTGGTGAAGGACATTGACAGAGAAGTCCATGAAATGAAGGTAGTTCCAAACAAGATGAACCCAAAGAGACCCATACCAAGACACATCATAATTAAAATGCCAGAGACTAAAGGCAAAGAGAGAATCTTAAAAGCAGCAAGAGAAAAGCAGGTAGTTACTTACAAGGGAGCTCTCATAAAACTGTCAGCTGATTTCAGGCCAGAAAGTATTGGCATGAAATGTTCAAAGTGATGAAAAGCAAGGACCTACAACCAAGATTACTCTACCAGCAAATATACCATTAAGAATCAAAGGATAGATAAAGAGCTTCCTAGACAAAAAAAAAAAAATCTTCCCAGAAAAAAAAAAAAAAAAAGCTAAAGGAGTTTATTATCATCAAACCAGTATTACAAGCAATGTTAATGGGTCTTTAAAAAAAAAGATAAAAATGGCAACAACTAGATACCTATCAATAATTACTTTGAATGTGAATGGATTAAATGCTCCAATCGAAAGACACAGGATGGCTGAATGCGTAACAAGACTCATACATATGCTGCCTATAAGAGACCCACTTCAGAGCATTTGAGATCTTGCTCCCTGGCATATATACTTAGTTTGGCTGAAATAAATTCATAAAAATTCAGAGAGAGAGAGAGCGAGAGGAAGAGAGAGAGAGAGAGACTGACTCACTTCAGAATGAAAGATACACACAGACTGTAGGGAAGGAAAGATTGTTCATGCAAATGGAAACAAAAAAATAGCTGTGGTAGCAATACTTATATCAGACAAAATAGACTTTAAAACAAAGGCTATAAGAAGAGACAAAGAAGGCCCCAGCAATTCCACTTCTGGGTATTTATCCAAAGAAATCCAAAACACTAATTAAAAAAAACATATGCATCTCTATGTTCATTGCACCATTGTTTTTACAATGGCCAAGATATGGAAACAATCTAAGTATCCAATGATAGATGAATGGACAAAGAAGAGGTGGCACATATATATAATGGAATATTAGCCATAAAAAAGAATGACATGTTGCCATTAGCAACAACATGAATGGACCTGGAGGGTATTATAAGTGAAATGGGTTAGAGAGGGAAGGACGATGCCATGTGATTTCACTTATATGTGGAATCTAAAAAACAAAATAAATTAACAAACAGAAACATTTCATTCATATATTCAAAAAACATTTTGATGATTACCATATGGAAGCGGGTTAGAAGAATGGGTGATAAAAGGGAAGGGATTAAGATGTGAAAGTTGCCTGTTAATAAAAACACTAGCGAGGATGTAAGGTACAGCATGGGGAATATAGTCAATAATATTGGCATAACTACATATGGTGTCAGATGGGTATGAGATTTACCAGGGTGGTCACTTCATAAGTTACATAAATGTCTAATCAATGTGTTGTACCCCTGAAACTAATATAATATTGTATATCAACTGTAATTGAAAAATAAAATTTTATTTTAAAACATAAGTTTAAAAAGTATGCATTTGGTCATTCAAACAAGCAAAATATATTTGGTCTTCATCCACAGTTCTTGGCTCACATCTCCTCAAACCCTTGGAATTCTTTACCTGTATATAAATTTTGAATCCAATAGTATGAGTCCTCCAACTTTGCTCTTTTTCAAAATTGTTTTAGTATTTTTAGGTACTCTTGTTTTTCCTGTGAGTTTTACAATCTGCTGGTCAATTTCTACAAAGAAACCTACTTAAATTTTGATTAAGAAGCCTTTGATTCTGTAGATATATTTGGGGATAATTGGCCTCTTAACAATGAGACTTCTACTCTATAAACATGATATAGCTCTCTATTTATGTGTAACTTTTGATTTCTCTTATCAAGATCCTATATAATAAAAGCCCAATATGCTAAGTATCTGGTCAGCTGGTCGGCTGTTCAACCAATCAAAGCGTAATATGCTAATGATATGCTATGGCCTCTCAACCGCTTGCTATGATGTGCCCTGACCACTAGGGGCAGACACTTCGACTAATAGGTTAGCTTGCTGCTGGGGTCTGGCCAATCGGGACTGAGCAAGACAGGCTGGACATGCCCAGGAGCCCTCCCCTTGTCCCTTCCCAGCTGGCCAACCTCCCATATCCCTCCCAGGCCCCGATTGTGCACTGGTGGTGTCCCTCGGCCTGGCCTGCATTCTCTAGTAATCCAGGACCCTTTGGGGGATGTCAGAGAGCCAGTTTTGGCCTGATCCCGCAGGTCAGGCTGAGGGACCCCACTGGTGCACAAATTCATGCACTGGGCCTATAGCTTCATATAAATATCTTGTCCCTTCCTAAGACAAGGCCTGAGCTCTGAGGAGACATCGACACGCCCCCACCTCATCTGTATCTCAGGCATCTCGACTTAAGCTGTCTCTTAATTGGCTCCTTGATTGTCTCCCATTCCCTGGAATATGCTCCTATCAATCTTCCATTTCAGTGAATTTCTTCTACCTAGACGTTCAAGCTGAAAAACTGGGCATCACCCTTGAGAGCATCCTGGTCCCTCTCCCCGCAGCCAGGAACAACTCTGCCTCCAAAACATATTTTGAATTCACCCACTTCTTTCCATCTATACATTCTACCATCCTTGACTCGGGTACCATCTCCCACCTGGATGATTGCAGTAGCTTCCCAATTGCTCCTCCTCCCACTTCTCTGCCCTGCCTCCCACACAGGCATTTCCTACCCAGATTGGTCTTTAAAAAAGTAATTAATAATAATAATAATGTAAATTGATCATTTTACTGCTCTGTTTAAAACCCACCCAGGTGTTTATAATAATGCTCTTACAATGAAATCATGGTCCCTTCTGTAGGCTTTGCCTGCTGCTCGCACTGACCTTGTGTCAAGCGCACTGAGCTGCTTTGGGTCCTGGCAATGCTGAGCTCTTTTCAGTTCAGGGCCTTTGCTCGCCTTTCCCTGCCTGGAAGGGTCTCCCCACAATCTTTGCCTAGACAGCTCCCACTTACCCTCAGGTTTTATTGTAAATGTCTACACGGAGAGGTCCCCTTATTCTTTTTCATAGCACCCTGATCTTCTAACAATTGTAATGTTTGTCTGTTTATTTACCAAACAGCCCGTTTCCAGGTGAGCTGGCCGACCCATTTCACAGATGCTGAAGTGAAGCTGTTGAAGGGCCCAGCTATGGGAATTCCAGATGGCACAGCTGCATCATCAGATTGGAAATCAGAGGGTCTCCCCTGACCAGCCTGGACCCACAGATCTAGAATCTTGTGTATTTGTGTGTCTCCTTCCGTAAGAATTGGCATTGGGGCCACCGCCTGTGGTTTCTCTCTGGGGTCGGGGAGAGGTCCAAACCAGGCGACTCTGAGCTCAGCTCTGTCCCTTTTAGCCCCGACCTCCTCCTAGCCGAGAAGTCTTCTCCTGCATTTTGCTGGCTGAGTCCTCAGACACCCCTTTCTCTGATTTCTTCTCTCCAGGCCCCAGACCCATGCCATTCACTGCCACAGTCTCCTGGCCACCTCAGCTCGAGCTGGATGGGCGCCCCAAGGCTCAGGGGGTGAGGTCACCATGTGCCCAGGATCTGCAGCGCACCCTGCACTACGAGGATCCTCGGCACACGGGGGCCTGAGGTCGCATCCCGGGGCGGGTGGTCTTGGCATCCAGGTCCCAGCTCCCCTTCTGGGCCTGGGGCTCCCGGCAGGTCTCCAGAGGGACCTGTGGGCGGGAAGGCGGCTGCTGGGCGCCACCTGGGGTTCCGGACCGGCGATGGCAGCTGAGGGCTCAGAGCTCAGAGCAGCTCTTTAATGTTCTGTTAAAAATTAACCATTAGCCCTAGCTGGTTTGGCTCAGTGGACCGCAGGGACCACACGGAGCAGTGGGTGGGTGAACGGGTGGGGGAGGGGGCACTAAAGGGAGCTGAGGCGAAGGGCAGGGG
>NW_006291427.1:364812-365884 GCF_000327345.1 Myotis davidii | reverse complement strand
GGGTCACAGCTCTGCCAACCCCCAGACGCCTCCCAGGATCCTGTTCTCTTGGGCAGAGCGCGCGTCTTCGCAGAAGGACCCCCCAGGTGCCCTCGAGGGCAGCCGCGCGGGTGGGCGCCTCCAGCGGTGCCAGCGGAGGGCTGGCTCATATCCCGCAGCCGGGACTGCAAGGGTCCCTGCACAGCCCCGCTCCATCCCTCCTCCTCAGCCGTCCAGGCTCCGTGTCTGCTGGGTTTATTGAAAATACCTACCCCTTGGGGCTGTGTAAGTCCTGAACCAGATACTCAGGGCCAGGTTGCCTGGTACTTGGCCCTGGTGAACAGTCTTCACTGCCTTCAGGCCTCATCACCTTTATATGTGCCAGGGGAGCACAGTGAGCCTTGCAGAGGTTAGCTAAACCCACAGGCCCTGGGTTCAAACCCAGGTCAGTTCCAAGAGAGAGCCTTGGATTATCTGTGGAGGCGCTGGGGCCGACCCAGGCCTGTCCCCTGGAGCAGGTCCTCTCTCTCTCTGGGGCCTCGATTTCCACATTTGTTCTCCCAGACTGGGTCTGAGAAGGGAGCCTGCACTGCGGATCCCCCGGGCTGATGTAGGGCCACATGGTTCTCCCAGCTGGTCCCTTCAGCGCGCTGGGTCTGCACTTGGGGTGGACAGTGGGGAGCAAGCCAGCTGTGAAGACTTCCTGGGTCTGCAGGATTTGGGTTCTACGTGCCACCGGGAGCAGGCTGGCTGTGGCCTCCCGAGCGTGTTTGTGGAAGACAGGCTCAGGCTGAGGCCCTCGCCCCCAATGCAATTTTAGGCCAGTGGTCTGGCTGGGAGCTGGGCTGGGGACTGGGGTCCCTCAGAGCTCCCCTGTTCCATGAACATTCCCTTCCTGCAAGCCTCACTGCCCACCAAACCTCCGTCCCTGCTCCCAACATGATCCCGAGACTGCTGGGCCCTGAGCTACTCCCTCCCTCACTGACATCTCTCTCACCTCCTCGGGGGACCTCTGGAGCAACCCCACCTTTCTCCCTCAAATCCCAGCAGGGACCACTGAGCCGGCTAGACCAGTGCTGAGGGCTTCGAGGAG
>NW_006291427.1:362770-364523 GCF_000327345.1 Myotis davidii | reverse complement strand
GGGGGGAGGAGGAGGGGGAGGAGGAGGAGGAGGGGGACTTGCTGAGGGAGACAGGCCCAATGACCCCTTCCCACCCCGTCACTCTGTCTGGTCCATCCTCCTCCTAGTGCAGTGTGGAGCTGGTGGCTAGACGGGCCTGGCTTCTGGGAAGGCCACTTCTGAGCATGTCTGGAAGAGTACGCTGGTTGCTAGAAAATTCTGTGGTTGGACACAGCCTCTGGGCAAGCCTCCTCCCTGAGCCGGACAGGGGCAGAGGGGTGGCTCCTAGCCTGCCAGCACGCACTACCTGGGATTCTCACGTGCGAGACCAAGGAAGAGAACGAGTGGCGGGTGTCCCCGCTGCCCTGGGAACTAGTATTCACCCTGGTTGGGGTGTGGGCTGAGCCTGGCTCCAGGACTACATTGTCCCCCCGCCTCCCAGGAATCTGCCACATTCCCGTGGAGCCTCTTGGCTTCCACGTGAGAGCTCTCTCACCACATTTCTCATGCGGCAATGAGGCCAGGCTGCTGGGCCTGTTGACGGAAGGAGAGCCACCTCCTGGATGGGAAGGTTAGTGGGTGGGGAGGGTGTGTTCAGTCCCTGTGTCGAAGGGGCCTGTCTGCCAGGGGCCAGTGGCGAGTAGTCCTGGTGCCCTAGTAGCAGGAGAGGAGCAAGAGGAAGCTACTGTGGGCAGATAGGAGATGAGCCCCTTGCCTCTGAGTATCAACTCTGGAGGGAAGGGGAGAAGAGGGAAGGGGAGGGGAGGGGGGGCAGGGGGGATATCAGGGCTTCATCCCCAGGCCGTCTCAGGGAGCCCTGTTGTAGGGACACCAGGGCAGACCACAGGGTCTTTTCTCAGGCTGAAGCCCCAGATGCCCTTGTGCTGCCCTAGGCCATGGTGGGATGTGAACATGGACTGTCCTGGCGGGGCCATCAGACACCTCAGCAAGGTCTGCAGGGTCGGGAGCCACCAGCCTGACAGGGCTTCCCCGGCCCAGGAAACTCCTATCTGCTGTGGGGGTGGGGGTAAGGGAGAGATCTCCCTACCCAGGGTCTCCTTCCTCTGTTTCTAACCTGGCTCCTGCCTCCCAGGGTTGACACTGCCTCTAACCTCTTCAGCTCCCAAAGAAGAAAAGGCCCAGCCAAGACCCCAGTCAAATAAACCATTTTTTGTTGACTTAGTTATTGACATCACCTGGGAGGGCTGGGGACTTGAAAGCAGGAAACAACCTGGGGTGGGTTTTGTCACCTCTCATACACACACTGGCCACATCCGCAGCAAGTGGGCCCTGGCTGGGTATGTGTGGACTTATTAGAGGCTTAATAAGAGGCGCAAACACCAATGGAAGGGGCCCCAGAGGCCTGGGAGGGGAGGAAGGTGGAGTGAATTGGGGGCCCTCTCATTAAATTCCTAAACGCCCCTCCATGGCTCTGGGCCCCAGAGGGTCAGGGAAAGGGATGAGGTTGGAACAGATGTGGGGCGGCCTCTCTCCTGCCTGAACATAGAGTCCATTCTCAACGGAGATGAAGCTGCTTCGAGCAGAGGCTGGCAGAGGTGCCCAAGCGGCAGGACGCTGTGCAGTGTGGCTGGGGATCGGCTCCCACCTGGACAATGGCTGGGGTGGAAGGATCGTGTCCATAGCTGCCTGGCAGAGGTGGTTGGTGGAGATGGTGGCGTAGGGGATGTGGAGAGAGGCCAGGGAGGCTTGGCGGGCTGCCTGCAGGGAGAGCAGAGAAAAAGGACCAAGGGAGGGCTCACCCCGGGCCCCCACC
>NW_006291427.1:344469-344971 GCF_000327345.1 Myotis davidii | reverse complement strand
GGAAGGGAGCCTGCACTGCGGATCCCCCGGGCTGATGTAGGGCCACATGGTTCTCCCAGCTGGTCCCTTCAGCGCGCTGGGTCTGCACTTGGGGTGGACAGTGGGGAGCAAGCCAGCTGTGAAGACTTCCTGGGTCCGCAGGGTTTGGGTTCTACGTGCCACCGGGAGCAAGCTGGCTGTGGCCTCCCGAGCGTGTTTGTGGAAGACAGGCTCAGGCTGAGGACCTCGCCCCCAACGCAATTTTAGGCCCGTGGTCTGGCTGGGAGCTGGGCTGGGGACTGGGGTCCCTCAGAGCTCCCCTGTTCCATGAACATTCCCTTCCTGCAAGCCTCACTGCCCACCAAACCTCCGTCCCTGCTCCCAACATGATCCCGAGACTGCTGGGCCCTGAGCTACTCCCTCCCTCACTGACATCTCTCTCACCTCCTCGGGGGACCTCTGCAGCAACCCCACCTTTCTCCCTCAAATCCCAGCAGGGACCACTGAGCCGGCTAGACCAGTG
>NW_006291427.1:307758-343718 GCF_000327345.1 Myotis davidii | reverse complement strand
GACACTGCCTCTACCCTCTTCAGCTCCCAAAGAAGAAAAGGCCCAGCCAAGACCCCAGTCAAATAAACCATTTTTTGTTGACTTAGTTATTGACATCACCTGGGAGGGCTGGGGACTTGAAAGCAGGAAACAACCTGGGGTGGGTTTTGTCACCGCTCATACACACACTGGCCACATCCGCAGCAAGTGGGCCCTGGCTGGGTATGTGTGGACTTATTAGAGGCTTAATAAGAGGCGCAAACACCAATGGAAGGGGCCCCAGAGGCCTGGGAGGGGAGGAAGGTGGAGTGAATTGGGGGCCCTCTCATTAAATTCCTAAACGCCCCTCCATGGCTCTGGGCCCCAGAGGGTCAGGGAAAGGGATGAGGTTGGAACAGATGTGGGGCGGCCTCTCTCCTGCCTGAACATAGAGTCCATTCTCAACGGAGATGAAGCTGCTTCGAGCAGAGGCTGGCAGAGGTGCCCAAGCGGCAGGACGCTGTGCAGTGTGGCTGGGGATCGGCTCCCACCTGGACAATGGCTGGGGTGGAAGGATCGTGTCCATAGCTGCCTGGCAGAGGTGGTTGGTGGAGATGGTGGCGTAGGGGATGTGGAGAGAGGCCAGGGAGGCTTGGCGGGCTGCCTGCAGGGAGAGCAGAGAAAAAGGCCCAAGTGAGGTTTCACCCCAGGCCCCCAGCTCCAGCCCATTCAGGTCCCTGCTCCAAAGCGATCCCTGATCCTCACCGTTGCTTGTGCCTGTGTCGGGGGGCTGCTGAGGGCTGGCTGAAGCTTCGTGACAGACCTGGGAGAGAGTCAGGAAGGTCAGACACAAGCGGATGGCTAGCCCAACGATGTGAGGGTTTAGACTGGGCCCGGCGGGGGCTGGGTCTCACCAGTGCCTCTGCCGGTGCAGCAGGTGGAGGAGGTAGACACAGCCAAAGAGGAGGACCCCTGAGACTCCCCAAATCCCGGCCAGGTCAGCACGTAGAATAGGGGCTGAAGCAGGGGCAGGGAGCCCTGTGCACAAAGAGAGACATAAGAGATCCCCGGCCGATGCCCGAGTTCCTTCCTGCCCTCCCTGAGCCCTGTCCTCCTCGGCCCCACCTTGCTCTGTGACGAGGAGGTTCCCACAGGCCTCCTGGGAGCCCTCGGGGAAGGAAGTAAACTTGCAGCAGAATGTAGTGTTGGGACCAAGGCTTCTCTCCTCAGACCCTTCCAGGGTAAGGGAGACGCTGGTTCTGGTTTCCCAGTGGGCCTGGTGGGCAGGAGGCCACTTCTGAGTGCCGAATTCTGGGTGCAATACTGCCAGCTTGGTCCCTGCAGCACCATCAGCCCCCACGTAGCTCACAGTCACCAAAGAGATAGTGTCAGATCCCAGGAATCCACAGCGAACAGTGAAGGACAGGGGCTTGGTGGCCTCCGTCTGAACTTGCACCCACACCTCAGGTGACCCTGTGGAACACAGACAAAGGCAGACCCGGGGCTGGGTCTCCACGGCATCCCCATGGCCTCTGCTTCTCTCCAGCCCCCACTCACCAGCGGTGATGCAGAGTGTCAGCAGTTCCAGGAGCAGGACCAGGGCCCGGGGCCTGCCCATGGCTCCCCTCTGGCCCAGGCTCAGGGGGCTGTGGTGTAGGGGACGGCACCTGTGCTTCCGTTCTCATGGCAGGAAGTTTTCATGTGTGAGCAGGCCCAGGAGCAGCTGGGCTCAGCGCTCTCCGCAACCCAACCCAACTTCCTTCTCTCGGTCCACCTCAGCTGTGAACTCAGGGCTGTGGACCCCCTCCCCCGGGACAATTAAAGTGACAGTGACAAGGTTTTTTCTATCCCTATTCTGTGCTTTAGTAGGAGCAGGGCAGGCGGCTCAGGTTCCTTTCACAGCCCTGTCTGTGGGTAACAATCTTCTCCAGGCCTTGGGGAAGGGCACAGGGTGGGGTGGGGAGGGGAGAACACTGCAAAGGGACCTGAAAAGAATCTCATTTCCTCAGAAGGGAGGGGCCCCAGTTTCTCCTTAGGAAGAAGGCTCTGGCCCAGACCCTCCCCAGCTAAGGGGGAGGAAATGGGGAGGAAAACGGGAAGGGGAAGACCTCTAAGCAGGAAAGCCAGCCGGGGCTACCTAAGAGCCCAGCCCCCTGACCCATCGCTTATCCACTGAGGACCCCCAAAGTGCGTTTCCACTGTCCATATACCCACCCATCCCACGTTTAAATCCCCAGCCCAGACCTCCCTCTCCCCTAACTTCACAAATGAGCCCCAAACTGAACTCCGCTCCATTTGCAGCCTCCCCCACCCACAGCTGAGGATTCCTGACTCCCAGCTGCTCAAGTCAAAAGCATAGTCATCTGTGACTCCTCTTACAGCTCCAGCCCATCAGGAAGTCCTGAAGGCTTCGACCACCTGACACACCACTCCTGCTGCCGCCTCCCTGACTCAGGCCATCTTTTTCCAGTGTCCCCCAGCAAATTGCTTCTCTGTTTATGTTCATTTACAGAAATCTGCTGTGTAAGCAGTGACAAGTGATAAAAATGATTGCATCCTGTCTTGTGCTGAGCTTGACTCTAGGATGAAAGTACTTTGGTGAGCACAGGGCTACAGCCAACAAGCTCTCTTGTCCAGTGTGTGGTAAGACGTGAGCTCAGCCGGTGTGACTCAGTGGTTGAACATTAACCTATGAATCTATAAGTCACGGTTGATTCCTGGTCAGGGCACATGCCCACGTTGCAGGCTCCATCCCCAGTATGGATGTGCAGGAGGCACCCGATCAATGATTCAACCAATGAATGCATAATTAAGTGGAACAATAAATCCATCTCTCTCTCTCTCTCTATCTCTCTCTCTCTCTCTCTCTCTCTCTCTCTTTCTCTCCCCCTTGCTCTCTAAAATCAATAATATATATATAAATTTTAAAGAAAGGAGACGGCCCTGCTCAGGGCTGTTGTCATCTTTCTGAGGCCTGGTTTGCCCACCTGCCTGATTCAGCATGTTTAATCCTGTGATGTTAGCCATAAATCAAGTCAGTCTTTTGGGTAAACTCTGTCACCCCATCCACACCTCAGAGCCCAGCTCAGAAGGGCCCCAGACTGCTCCCGGCCCCGTTAGCATTCTCTCAAACCTTTGACCTTCTCTCAGGCTCAGTCTCCTAACCTGACTTAGACCTGCTTTCACCACTTCCTCCACTACTGCTCCCTTGACCAGGTGGGAGACCTGTGCAAAGCTGATTCACTTTAAGGTGGCCCAGCCCAGTGTGGGTGCGGAGCACTGAGGCACCTGGCCTGCAGCCTCAGCCTCCCTAGCCTGGAAGATTCTTGTCTCCCACCCTCTGAAATCCTCCCCATTTTGCAAGGCCCAACTCAAATTCCACCATCTCCAGGAAGCTGTCCCTGAAGGCACATTTCTTTCTTGGACAAACATCTTTCAGATGGCAGGCTCTTGTGGTGGCTCCTTTATTCAACCCCACACAGTCTAAGAACATAAGGGGGTGTTGATACTTGGTGATCGATGGATTAAAAGCCATGGTACAAAGCTAACTACTCACCAACATTTCCCATTTTCTTCCATCTGTAAGCCACAATGTCCCCTCAGTAAGTTCTCCTTGTGTAAGATTCAAACAATATAGACTAGAAAACATCAAAATTCTCCTTCATCAGCCTGTTCATTCCCATTCCCCTCTCCATTTTAATTTTCACAAAGTTAAAACTGTCAATCTTTTATCATTTCTAAATATTATGAACTACTTAGAAAGGCCAAATTATAAAAATAATTTTAGCTTTTTTATTCTTGACTGTGAGGGTTTATTTTTAGCCCATAAAGAAGTTTAACTTGGGGTGGTGGGGGTGCTGTAAAATAGGGTAACATTTAGGCGGGAAGGTAGATGTCCCCAAACCACTTATTGAATAGTCTCTTGCCCCACTGTTTCTTAATGCTTATCTTGATCATAAATTCATTCAAGTGGACCTACTTCGGGATTCTCTTTCCAAGATTGCCCCGCTTCTTATTCCTGCTTCATTGTCACATGGCCCTATGGAGAATGCTTTTATGTTGTGATATATGTGAGGGCCCTTGTCTTCTTGGCTATCCCGAACACTCTTGAGTTTTGAGCTCTGGTGATGCAAAGGGTCGTGAAGCCTAGCCACATAATCCCTGAGTCATCAGGCCTGCTTTGTTGGCCTCACCTCTTGGGCTGGAGACACAGCTTAGGTAACACAAGTCTGGTAGCCACTTCTTGCTCTAATCCTTTTTGGTGAAATCCCTTCAGCCACAACCCAAGTCCAGTTGCAGTGAAAACAGCCCTTGTGGTCAGTGTCTAGGGCTCAGGAGGGTTTGAATTGGAGCTACGATTTCCCAGCTCTGCAAGCTTAGACAAAGTTTAACCTCCCAGGAAAGTAATATCCCCACAGGAAATCATACTGGGCTTCACAGTGTAACTGAGAGGAATATGTAATTAAGTAGGTGTAGCACTTGTTCATGCCTGGCTGTAGCCCTGAGTATTGGTAACCATCCTTTCATATGAGACAATCCTCATTTGAGTTTGTACAGTGAGACTCATAGCTGCTCCATTTTATTTTTACATTATTTTAAATGTTGTGAAAAGGTCACTTATGTTCTTGCATCAAAGTAATATAAAAAGTAAGAGGTAACATCTGCGTGTATATTATGTGCTAAATTTGTTGTGAGCAATTCACACTTACAATCATCTTATGAGGAAATAACTTGCCCAGGGCCACGAGGCTAATATACCATGAAGCTAGAACTCGACAAAAATTTTGGCTCCAGAACCCACAATATTAACAACCATGCTGAGCTGCCTTTCCCACACATAGTTTAAAAATTTTAACTGGATTATAAGGTTTTTGAAAAAAACAAAAACAAACCCAAAAAAAAAAGCAGTTCTCCACCCCATCAGTGGGGAACCTATGCAAAGGTCCTAGATTTGGCCGCTTCCCCATCCTCTGATGTGAGAGGCTATTGCAACCACACAAATGCTTCATTTTTCAGCATTCCACTACACCACTCAGTCCAATTGCTGGCTCTAGTCTACCTTATCAAATTAAATATATCTTCTTTCAAGTTTCCCCAGGATTCTAGGCTCATCTGCCCACTGGAGGTCTTCTTTAGTTTCCTGGAATTTATTTTTGGTGGGTTTGTCACTCTTCTATTTCTCTGCTCCATTCTGACCAATCGTTAGTGCCTATTTCTCCAGCTATTCCAACTCAACACACAGGGTGTTCTGTGCTTCAGACTCTTTTTGTGTATTCTGTCCAGGATCGCAATGTTCAACCCTATCCCCAGGGAAGCAACTATGGAGCTCAAGGAAGAATTGATGTCTATGTATGAAAATAAACATTCCCCCATCCTCTTATGTCATCCAAACACATTCTTCTTTCATCCTGTAACCTCTGGAGTCAGTGTTGTTTGGAGTTCAAAGGATGGTAACTTACTATTAGCTGAAGGCTTTTCTCAGCAATCTGGAAAAAAACAACCCTTCACTTTATAATTTAGGAGAGAATACCAACAACTCACCTTCTGGCAGAGTTCATGGTCACAATATGAGTTGAAAAAGCCTTTATTCAGTTGTAAGCTAACAGCCAATGCAGTGATACTCTCCTGAAAAGCACTGCTTGGTGTCACTTATCAACCCAGATCAGCTTCAGCCTGTGCAGGGTCCTCCACGCCCCTGCCTGAGCGGGCCTCAGCCCAGTTCCAGCCTGGCTTGGGCCTAACCAATTGGAGCTGCTGCTCATGAAGCCCACAGCTCTGCCTCTGCTGGCAAGGAGCTGACTGGCACAAAATCCTTCAAACTGTGGTCGTCAAGATGGGGTGTGTTTACCTTGGGTGATATACAAAATATCCATGGTATCATGCAGAAAAATGATTAACATTTCTAATTTTTTAAGATAAATGAAATTAACTTTTATTACTATTAAGTGACACCCTCACTGGGATCCAAATGTCATGGGTCACCTCTAATAAGATCAGCATTCTACAGTAAGAGAGGCAAACCCACAGCCTATTATGATGGACTGCAATTTATGTGCTATAGTATGTAGTGGTTCTGTGGTCCCAAACAATGTGTATCCCCTTTAAGAACGCTGTTATTTGTACTTGGAAATCATTTTCTGACCTGTTAAAAGTCTTCCAAACAAAGAATTTCAGTGGATTTTGGCTCATTTATTATTTCATTATTATTGTTTTTAATCCTCACCCAAGGTCATTTTTTCCATTACTTATTTTTTTTTTTAGAGAGAGTGGAAGAGAGGTGGGGAGGGGGGGTGGAGAAAGAGATTAGTCTTTTTATTTACTAGTGAACTAATAACAGGATAATTTTTCCCATTGATTTTTAGAGAGAGTGGTGGGGGGAGAGAGAGAGAGAGAAATATCAATGTGAGAGAGAGACATGTCCGAGGATTAAACCTACAACCCAGATATGTGCTCTTGATTGGGAATTGAAGCCATGACCCTTCAGTGCATGGGCTGATGCTCTAATCACTGAGCACTCTGGCCAGGGCTTGGCTCACCTATTAAAACAGTAAATGCAGCTAAAGAAGCACCAATTCCATTTGGATTTCCAAGTTTTTGAGATGTACTATTCAGTTATGAAGGTCATTAAAACTATCAAAATAGCCGAAACCGGTTTGGCTCAGTGGATAGAGCGTCAGCCTGCGGACTGAAGGGTCCCAGGTTCGATTCCAGTCAAGGGCATGTACCTGGGTTGCAGGCACATCCCCAGTAGGAGATGTGCAGGAGGCAGCTGATCAATGTTTCTCTCTCATCGATGTTTCTAGCTCTCTGTCTCTCTCCCTTCCTCTCTGTAAAAAATCAATAAAATATATTTAAAAAAATAAAAATAAAAAATAAAACTATCAAAATAAACCAGCTAGAATCAGAAATGTTAAGCTATGATTTAAAAAATGTTTCTCATTTTGCTCTCACTATGATGTTTTTAGCACATAAAGGTATTTTGTACTGTTAACCAATAAAATATTTAGAAACATTTAATTCATCACTAAATCATCCATTATATTTTTAATGTGTAAGTAAAACAAGTAGTAAATATTTACATAATATATACAACATTTTAACTGATAAAGATGCCCAAATATTTGGATACTTAAGACTCTAAGGTTCTGTTTCAGTTATGAGCGCCACATAACAAACCACCCAAACTTAATGGTTTAAGCACCATCCTTTCATCATAGCTGGGTGTTGGAATCATTTGATTCACATGTGAACACCTCTGGTGCTTGATGCTGAAAGTGGTTTGGGACCTCAGCTAGAGCTGCTGATTTAACACTTAGACATGGCCTTTCCATGTGGCTGCCTGGGACTTTCTCACAGCACAGTAACCAAGTTCCAAGAGTGATTATCTCAAGAAACAGGGCGTGGAAGCTGCCCGTTTCTTTAAGGCCTGGGTTTGGAAATTGGCACAGCATCATCTACCACATTCTATTAAGCAATCATGGATCCAATATTCAAGGGGAGAGGACCTAGAACCCTGCCTATCAATAGTGGTGAAGGATTTGGGGAGCATGGTATACCACACAGATCCAAAGGCTGGAGCTCAATCCATCACAGTGGGCTCTCTGGCTGTAAACATATTTCCGCATTTACAGAGCTTTCAAGTTTCTCTTCTGATCTTGTGAAGTACCCTCAGCTTGGTTGGTATTTAAATAACTCAGGAATCTTTCCCCTCCTGGATCCTTAGTGATCTCTATATCATCAACTCAGTTTTCCCACTCTGTTCCCAGATCCCATAGAAAAGGCTCCTTTCCCTGGAGCTGTTCCAACTGAACACAGGCTAAAGATCTCTGAATGTGTCAAATGCTCCCCCTACTCTGCCCTCAGGTTACTGGTAGGCTGTCTTTCCACAGGAGATTCACAAACCCAATTTCCAGCTTCTATCTGGGAGGGAGAGTAGGGGGAAGGAAAGGGGAAGATGGAAGAAATGGGTTTAGCTGAGTGACCTGATGACAGGAAGTCATGGTTCCTTTGCAGAGACCACTAGCTGGATGGCAGTCTTCAGCCTAGGAGACCACAGTGAGAACTTGAAATTAAAGCAGATGCCCAGGACAGGGAAGAACTGGAAATCATATCTAAAAGGAGAGATTGGCCCAACTGGCGTGGCTCAGTGGTTGAGCATCAACCTATGAACCAGGAGGTCACAGTTTGATTCCTGGTCAGGGCACATGCCTGGGGTTGCGGGCTCGATCCCCAGTGGAGCTGTGCAGGAGGTAGCAATCAATGATTCTCTCTCACCACTGATGTTTCTCTCTCTCTCTCCCTCTCCCATCCTCTCTGAAATCAATAAAAGTATATTTTTAAAAATAAATAAATAAGCATAAAAATAAAAGGAGAGACTGAAGGGTTTCTTAAACCACAGAAGAAAATAGGCAAAGTGGAAAGTGACAGTGTCTTCATATATTTGATTGCTTGTCAAAGGGAAAAGAGAGACCAGAGGACAAGAACAAACAAGTCAGAGTTTCAAGGAGGCCAATTTCCAAAGGTTATTTTATGGCAGTTTAGGAGAGAGATGATGGCTGCAATGAAAAAAGAAATAGATCAGAGATACATTTTAGAGAACGACTTGACAGGACTTGATGAGAACTACCTGGGGAAGGCAAGGATGAAGGCGAAGGTGATGTCAAAGGCTTGGATTTTAGGGTTGGACACTTAGAATAACTTCTAAGTTACCTCTTATCTCTCAGTATTGAGAGTCTATAAAATTTCAAATTATTACAGGTGTTTTGGGGATGAGGACATGAAATTACCCCTGGAAAGAACCCTTACGTGAAGGATGCCAAGATATGTGGGATGGGCTGGCCTGGCTTCAGTATAGATGGGACAGAAAGGTCCACCCTCCAGCCTATCAGGATACTTACTACCTTTCCTCTTCAGCCTAAACTGTTCTCAGTAGATAAACTTAGTCAAAGGCAGCCAGTCTCTCCCGAGATTCTCTGCCCCACCCAGTTTCTCGGTTACCAAGCAATAGATCCTTGAGAGCCAGTATACTACTACTAAGCACCTGGGGTGTGTGCAGTGTCATATTTACACATTGGGCCATGGGGCTGGGCAGGGCCATTTAAGACACTAGCAAAGATCTGATCTCCATCAGTTTAATAATCTCAAGCCACACCTGAGAACCAGCTGATGCAAACATGTTTATTGAGCTAATAATCAGGCACAAAAGAGGCTGGGAAAGATGTTCCAAAAATATAGGAAAACTGTTAGGCTCTCTCCATTCAACTCAAATACCTTCACTGAGGTGAAGCCCCCACCCCTCTAAACACAGTAGGGAATAGGCACTCTGCTCAAACATAGAGGGACAGAGCCATGGCGCATTAGGAAGGATGGGACTTAAGGCTTCTCTATGACAACAACATCAGGGAAAGCATAGGTTAGAAAGGCAAAGCCCATCTCTTCTTTCCCTCAGAGACCAGGGGCAGGGCCTGGAAGTAATGATTCCTTTTGCTTCCTTTTCCTGTTTGCCTTTTCCAAGTGGTTACATTGTTGAGGTGTCGGGTGGAGATGGAGAGGGGCGCAGAGTCATGTCAGAAATCCTGTAATGAGAAACAAGAAAGGCACAGGGCAAAGATATGACTGCAAGGTCCTACAGATGACAACTGCCCTTCCGACTTCCTCCCAGGGCTACTCCTAAAGCTCTGGACACAGCTGAGCGGGCAGGCCATGGGCTGTGGCCTTTCCACCTATCTGACAGATACACAAGTTACCTGCCAGAATCTCCCAAGGACACACAACTCCTCTTACCCTGCCTTCCACAGTCTGTTTGGGGCCACTCACCTCAATGTTCAGCTCTGTAGAATCTAAGAGGTCCAGCCCAGGCTCATGGGGGGAAGAGTGCTAGAGAGAATGTGGTCAAAAGTCAGAAAGGTCCTTCCCTACCCGCTTCACATTGCAAACAATCACAAGGTTTCCTGTCCAATAACAAGTGTAAGGGCTGCAATAGGTCTCTGAAGCAGCCAGGAAGGGAAGATTAGCAAAAGCAGGATGGGCAGGAGGTTCAAACCTAGACTTCCCAGTCATCAGAGAAGTGCCTCTTCTTCTGACCTGCAGACTAAGTCCCTTAAATTCATTCCATTTTGGAACCTGAGAATGGAATTTTCCCTGAGGGGATTTGAGGAAAGACTACAGAATTTTAATAGACACCTTGCTCTCTAGTCTCTGGTTTAAATATGTCATTGTCTATTTCTTCCTTCTGAGCATAAGGCCTCCGTTCCTCTGCTTAATTCCATTCTTTCTCCCTCTTCAAAGAACAGATAAGAGAGCAGAATAATATCAGCAGTGGACACATAATCCTTTTCAGTTTATAATCCTTTCTGTATTTTTTCATTTTGAATTTTGTGTAAAAGCTCCATTTTAAAGATGAGGAGGTTCAGAGGGGTTAAAGGGCTAACTTGATAAAGTGGTGAAACCATGCTTTTCCTACTAGACTGGCAGCATTTCCTCCTGGGGAAGCAATCAGGCTGGGGTAGAAAAGGGAGTGAGTGGAGGAACAGAGACTGGGGCAGCCCTCTAAGAAGACAGGAAGGCAGGCAGGATGCCTATGTTGCCGTGCCTGTGCTCATACATTATGAAGAGACTTATTGAATGGGCTGCAAGGTTGGACTAGATGACCTTCTATCTCTAGTTCTAGAACTCCTTTCACTTCTTTTTTTTTTTTTTAAATATATTTTATTGATTTTTCACAGAGAGGAAGGGAGAGAGATAGAGAGTTAGAAACATCGACCAGCTGACTCCTGCACATCTCCTGCTGGAGATGTGCCCGCAACCCAGGTACATGCCCCTGACTGGAATCGAACCCGGGACCCTTCAGTCCGCAGGCCGACGCTCTATCCACTGAGCCAAACCGGTTTCGGCTCCTTTCACTTCTTAGATTCAGAGGAAGAATGCTTATTTGGAGATTGAGAGGGGGAATGCCATTCCAGTACTTTTTGGTATTTTAAAATTTATTTTCCCTATTTCTTTAATAAAGATAAAGTCCTAGCAAAATGCAAAGCAACTTACAAACCTCTCTCCTTTACTCTGTGATACTTTCAAAAAGTCCTAAGTAACGTTCAGAGACAAAGGCATCATTAGGACTGATAGAGCAGAATCACTCTAGTTTCTCTTTCTCATATTTGCCTCTAGTTCTAGAGGGAGAAGGGAACGCTGGGTCCACTCACCTTGTCTAGATCTTGCCATTCTTCACCTGACTCATACTGAGTTTCTACCTCTCCTCTGTCTTCGTCCTCTTCCATAAGGCTGAGTCTGAGGGCAAGGGTAGAGAGGTTCCAAAGTGCTCTTTAAAGGCCCGGAGAGTGTCTCAGAGGCACCCCGGGGGAGCAGGGGGGAGCAATAAATAAAGCAGGGCTTTAGGTTCCCATTCCAGCTTTAATCAGTAGCCCTACCTTTATTAGTTTTACATATTAGGGTTCCATATTATATTAGAAGGAAATGTTCAGTGGCTAAAACAATTCCAAAAAGCATCAGCATAGAAGCATTGGATAAGGGGAGAATCCCTTCATTGTGGGTAACAGATCTGAAGTGAAGACAGAAGATGAAAAGAAAAGCTCACCGAGTCAGTTGGTTACCCAGACCAGGACCTGAAGGGTTGAATGGAGCCTGGGAATGCCGTGGACTCAAGAACCTTGACCTCTGGGTGCCTGAAAGGAGTTGGCTGTTGGGAATAATTTAGGATCAATAATGTAGGACAGTAAATAAAAGTGAAGGGTAAAAAGAGGAGGTAAGGTGGCCAGTATTAAAGAGGAGAAAAGCTCAGAGTATAGGGAAAAAGATAAAATGTAAAGCTTAAAAAAAAAAAGAGGAAGAGGAGGAGGAGGAGGAAAGGATTGCATAAGGACCCAAGAATGAGGGAGTGCTGTAGGGGAGAACAAAACAGTAAGACAGAGATGGCAAGACACCAAAGTGGCAAATCAGACACCCAGATTCTCTCCCTCAGTCCTCACCGTTGGGTAAACTCTGATTCTGAGCTGCCTTCTTCTTCCATCTCCTCCAGCCCCTCCAAGGGCTGCCTATTCTTCACAGCTGTGGAGGTGAGGGTGGGTGTGGGTGGGATGCTGTTCAGCTGTAGGCTTTCCTCCTGGGAGGAAGAGATGTCCTCTCTGTGCTGCCTGGAGGAGCCTGAAAAAAGCAGATGTCCATATATTAACTGTAGACCAGGTACTGCCACAAATGTTCTTACTTTTGAAGACCTGCCCAGGATTTGGTTAGAAAAAGTTAAGAAGGGAATGGAAAACCTATATGGCCTCATGTTATGACTAAAATATGAGTGTAGCCCTATGTACTAACAAGGATTATAGAAGTACATATATCTAGCTCTTTCCATCTCCAGCTGCCACCATGTAAATATTCACATCTCCATTACCTTCCCTTCTTATGGCCATGCTTGCACAAAGAAACCAAGAACCTGGAAAGTGAACTGCTACTAGCTTAAGTGGAGGACAACAGGAAAGAGCCACACCCATGAGCTTGTAACCCCCGAGAGGAAAACTTGGGCCTCCAGGTGGGTTCTTCTAATCTCCCCAGCCTATTAATGGAGGCACTCAACCCTTGGGCACCTCCTCTGCTCCACCTTCACTGGCTTCCTTAGCCATTCAAGTTCACATCTTAAATAGAAACTCCCAAATTCATTCCAGCTTTTGCCTCTCCCCTGAATTCCAGATTCCTATCCCCAGCTGACTGTCTAACATCTCCACCTGTAATAACATGGCTAATACCAAAGCCCTGATCTCACTCATGGGCTTCCCCATCTCACTTATTATCAATGCCATCCTTCCAACTGTTAGGCCAAAATTCTTGGGTGTCATCCTTAACTCCTCTGTCTTACATCACACATCCGGTTTGTCAGGAAGTCTTAGTAGTGATATCTTAGAAATATATCCAGTATCGGGCCATTTCTCCTCCTTCCTCCAGTTTATCATTTCACGAAAATTAGTAACTTCTGTGTTTCAGAGGATACCATAAAGTAAATGAAAAGACAACCCACAGAATGGGAGAAAATTTTAGAATATCATATCTGATATGGGACTTGTATCTAAAATATATAAAGGTCTCTTGCAACTCAACAAAAAAAAAAGACAAATAAACCAATTTTAAAAGAAGCAAGGATTAGAATATTTCTCTAAATAATACAAATGGTCAGTAAACATATGAAAGATGCTTAATATCATTAGTTATTAGGGAAATGAAAATTAAACCGCAATTCATTACCACTGGGAGATGAGTAAAATAAAAAAGACAGATAATAACAAGTATTGGCAAGAATGTGGAGAAACTGGGGTTCTCATACATTGCTGTTGGGATTGTAAAATGATGAAGGCACTTTGGAAAACAGTTTGGTAGTTCCTCAAAACATTAAACATGGAGTAACCATATGACTGAGCAATCTCACTCCTAGGTATAGCTGAATACATATATCCATGCAAAAATTTGTACATGAATGTCCACAGCAACATTATGCATAAAAGTAAAGAAGTGAAAACAACCCAAATGTCAATCAACTGATGAATAAATAAAATGTGGCCTATCTATACAATGGAATGTTATTCAGCCATAAAGAAGTATGAGGTACTGATATATGCTAAAGCATGGATAAACCTTAAAAATATTATGCTAAGTGAAAGAAGTCAGACACACGAGGCAATATTATATGATTCCATTTACATGAAATGTCTAAAACAGGCAAATTCAGAGATACAAAGTAGATTAGTGGTTTTGCCTAGGGTTGGGGGATGGGGAGAGTGAGGAATGACTAATTTTTTTAATATATGTATATTTTTTATTAAGATATTACATATGTGTCCTTATCCCATTACCCCCTACCCCCCCGCTCATGCCCTCACCCCCCTGTTGTCCGTGTCCATTGGTTAGGTCTATATGCTTGCATATAAGTCCTTTGGTTGATCTCTCCCCGTTACCCCCAACCTCCCCTACCTTCTCTCCAAGGCCCGACAGTCCAATCAATGATGACTAATATTTTTAAATGTACACTAGAAAACATACTAGCACACCAAACTTGTGATTTCTAGGATATCACTTACGATCAGACTATATAAGAAAATCCGTTTAAAGAAAAACCCTTAGGTAAATTATATGATAGGTAGTGATCTGAAGGTAAAAAATCATGAAAGTTGTGTAAAAATATTTGAAATTTGTAAAATAACAGAATAAAAAATGTTAGGAAAGAGCACTGCAAATGTACAGATTTCTTAGTTCAATCTTTGGTTTCATCATTACTTTCTAATTGATTTTTCATAGAGGTTTGCTATTTTCAGTTGGCTAAATAGACCCTGATAAAAAATTAGTGCCCTTAGTGACAGTAGATGTTCAACGAAATATTTTTTATTTAACCAAAGACAGTAGTCTGAAGGAGGCTACTTCTTATCCAGGCAGTGGCAATAACGGAAGTGGTACTGGGGACCCTGATATCTATACACACAGCACACACACTGCACTTTACCTTCAATGCGCCTCTTCTTGGAGTGGGGGTAGCCCTGAGGGCTGCCCTCTGTTGTGTTCTCTACAGGGCTGAGGGAGTGGCAGTAAGTGGTGACTGAACCCCAGTGGTGGCTGGGTGCCTGGGAGACACGCTGCAGACACTTTTCCAGGTAGGACAGTCTAAGCAAGGGGTGGGATGAAGAGGCTGAAGTGATCACTGGGCCCTCACCATCCCCTTCTTCCCTAATCCACTTCTTTATCCACTCATCCATAACTTACAGTAGCTGCTTGTCCTGATGAACAAGTCGGGGGGAAAACTCTGAAAGGAGCCTTGCCAGATTTGGAGGCTGACCGGAGGAGCCAGCTGGAGGAAGCTCAGACAAGGAAAACTTGATGCCTTCCCTTGGATGAGCAGAATTATTTTAGGAAGATAGTCCCTTCCCACTTCCATCGCAGAGCTGTCCAAGTATACCCTCCTCCTGTCGCCAGCTTGTCTCCCACAGCTACTCATCTACCAACTCGATTGCTCCTTCTCAACGTGCTTATCCTCCCTCCAGGACCTTACTCCCAGCTCTCCCTTATAAAGGCTTTGGGTTAGCCTCTTAGGAATATTCAAGAGCACTGACTTCCAACTAATACTGGCTTACTTGTGTAGCATGACCACAAGGTCACGGTTCTGTAGCTGCTGGGGTCCAAAGCTCAAGGCAAACCTCCGTGCTAGGTCCCTCATCTCAATGAAGGCTGGAAGCTCATTCAGGCCCTGGGGCCCATGCTCCTGCAGCAGTTCTGTGTACAACTGTGTCCAGGAGACAGGATACATTTGGGAAATGGAGGAACAGGTGGAAATAGAGAAATACAGCATTCCCTTCTTTGCCTAGAAATTCTAAAGGACTTTGGATGTTGTCATTTACATTTACTCTTTCTTTCCTCCCAGACACTATCCCTATTCCTGACCCCTGCAGCAGAGAAAGCCTTCACCCCTGCTCTATAACAATAAGTAAAATTGTCTGTAGCAACCAAAGGAGGTTAAAGAGAACAGATTAAAAAAATTAGAAATTCCCTTCACTTTATTATTGGTACTCCTAAGTCCCAACTAATAGTTAAATTTCTATCGAGTTAGGGTGGAAGCTGCCTGTCAGTTAAAAAATACTTTCAGCTCTAGCTGAGCGGCTGTTAGTTGGAGCATTGTCCTTTGTAACAAAAGGTTTTGGGTTCAATCCCCCGTCGGGGTGCACTGTGGAGGCAACTGATCAATGTTTCTCTCTCACATTGATGTTTCCCTTTCTCTAAAAGCAATAAAATTATACTTGGGTGAGGATTAAAAAAGAAAAACTTTCTATGTGTCTAGTAGTTATGAAGGAGACCTTCATGTAAAGCAATAGTGAAAATAAATCAGAAAGTTCCTGCTCTTAAGGATTTCATATCCTAAAGGGCTGGGGGTGGACAGAGAATCTGTATCCTATAGGAAGGGCATGTCATAGTTTTGGGCACTCTAGGCAGAAGGAAGTACCTGCTTCAGGCTCAGCAGCAGGATTCGGGAACAATGACTTCGGTCCATCTGCCTTGCTCTAGTTAATGTTTCCTTGATAATGTCACCATAGTCACTGTAAAACTGAGGGAGAGGAAATGGAGAAGATAGTGTTTGACTACAAGAGAAGACCATTTCTTCTTCACATTCCTAATTATGTCTCCTTCCAAAAGTCAATCAGTTAGGGAAACATAAATCTACGTATAAAACAACTTAGAGTAGACCTTATCTCTAGCCAAGAGGTGTAAAACCCCAAATAAATCAGAGTTTAGGCAAATAAATAAGGGAAGAAACTCTGCTGTGAGCCCCTTTCTTGGAGAATAGTAAGCCTGCTAGTGCGTACTCTTATCCAGCATTTAAGTCTTTACTAGTTTTCTCACACTACTAGACGAGTAGCTCCATGAACAAGGAACTTTGTCTATTTTGTTCACGGCTTTGCTCTTAGTGTTTGGACTGGTGTTTGGCACATAGATACTCACTAAACAGGAATCAATGCAATGGTGGGTTGAGGAAACTTGAGATTCACATCTAGATATCATGTGAAAATTGATCCCTCTTCCATTCTTTGTTTTCCTTCCTAGATTACCCCATTCCATAGATTGGGTTCACAGAAATGGATATGTCCCCTCCAATGAATTTCTTCCTCCCAAATACCTTCCCCCCATAATTATTTACTATGAAATCCCTTTTCTTTGTTCCTTTATTCTAAACTCCTATTGCCCTTTCCCTGCTACTTCTCCCTTAACCGTGATACCACAATCTCTCCCACTCTCCTTTCTGTAATGCTACAGTGTCTGCATTCATGCCTGTAATCAGCTTGGTGCCTCACTGTACCTTGTTATAGTGTTTGAAAACATCTGAGGCTGCATCCATTTCCAACACCCCAAAAAGCAACAGCTTGCAGAACCCAGCCAGGAGGCGGCGCCGCTGATGCAGTTGCTCTATCTGTAAATGATCCTCCTGGGAATGACCTGGCTCATATCAAATACAGAATGGAAATATCAGAATCACAGATTTAGGCCTCTTGTCCTATTTGCCTGAGGCAGGCCCCAAGCCCTAGACCCTTCCTGAGCCCCAAGTAAAGAATCCCTGTACCCTTGACCATTTCTCCAGGCTGGATGAAGACGTGGTCCATGAGGAAGCTGGCTAGCTCAGACTGGAGAGTGGCTTCAGGAAGAAAGACAAGGGGCCTAAGGAAATCGCGTCCCCCCACAATCATCTGAGGGCTGAAGATGATGAGTATATCACTTAATAAGACAAAAGCCTGTTAGGGAGAAAAAAAAGAATGCTTAAAAAGGACAAAACATTGATCAAGATCAAAATTACACAACTAATTTCTCCTTAGAAAGGGATTCCTCAAATGGAAAGACTTGTCTCCTTGGTCCCACTTGATTAAATGCTCACCTGTTCCTGGATCTCAGGATCCACATCTGAGAGGCAGCTCTGGCAGAGTTCACAGAAGGCTACCATCCTGCCCTTCAAAGTCAATAGCTGTTTCTGTGGAGACAGTGGCCTCAGGTAAAAGAATGAAGACACAGGCTCCTTCATTCCCATTCCCCCTGCTCAGACCCATATTCACCTGGGAAGCACCTGATCCAGAAAGGTGGGTTAGTGTCCAGAGAATGGAAAAATAGACAAGAGTCAAGGCTGGCAGGATCACCTGTAACAACCAAATGTTACAAAAATGAGGGATGGGTCAGGAGAGTAAGGGGAAGGTAGGGAGGGGGAGAGATAGAGTAAGGAAGGGAGAGAGAGAAGGGAGAGGTACACACAAAGCAGTAAAAAGAGGCAAAGGGGGGAAGGAAGAGAAAAAATGAGATCCAATTCCTTTTTTGGTAGAAAATAAGTGGTTTCAGACAATCTTCAGATATTATCCTGAGTAAAAATGTCACCTCTCCCTAGTTTATTTGAAGTCCTTTATAATCTCTCAGTTTTATTATCCTTGACTCTCAGGAAGCCGAAAGGATAGCTGTTTTTAGGCACTGGAAAGTACAGTACACCTTCCAAGAGTGAAATGGAAGGACAATGCACATGTGATCTTCCACCTTTGTGGTCTAATCCACATCTCGGGAACTGGAATTTCCTGAGAGAGTTAAGAGATGGTGCCCTTAAAAATTCCTCTCTGCCTCCACATCTCCAACTTGTCTACTTGCCTGGCGAGGAACTGCTCCTGTGTCCACAGCCTTCCGGAGGAGTCGGTAGCATGGCTCATAGAGCTCCCATCGAGTTAGGTCATGAGCACTTGAGGGGGAAAGAAGGGAAGGGAAATGTTATACCAGAACAGAACAAGAAGAGTCAACTCCGTAGAAAACAGAAGTAATTGAAGAGGAAGGAAGAGGCTCACTTGTAGAAGGCAGAGAGGCGCTTCATAGTGGCTGCCAGACTGTACACCTCATCCTCATCTAGGAAGGACGACTGAGGATGAAAGAAGGTCCACAACTGGATTTTCCCCAGGAACTCACTGATCCAGTTTCCCTGCCTGTGGCCCGCTCCCACTTGAGTGTGGTGTGTCCTGTCATTCAGTCCACTCCTACCTGCAGCAGCTCTTCAAGTTCTTGCTGGAAACGGTCAGTGAGTAGATCCACTAGTTGGCTGCGGGCAAAGTCCACTCGGCCAAAGAATGTGAACTCAGGATTACAGAGCAGATAGAGGGCATGAGCTCCAGCCTCAAGCACTGCTGGGTCTGCGTGCTTCACCACGACCTCCTGAAGTTGCTGTAAAAACAGCTCCAGGTGCTGAGAGAAAAAAGGGGGCAGAAGCTAGTGCTGTTAGAAAGTTGGGGAGGACCATTCTTCTGGAGGGGAGTATAGCTGAGGGAGGTAAGAAATTGGGTTGAAAGTATTAAACTTCAAAGACGAGATACTTAACAAAGGGAAGACTGATTTTTCTGAAGCCCAGGCTTTTTGAAAAGAACCAGATACTAGCAGTAGAACCTTTGGCCCTAAGAGGGAAGCAGCAAGGTAGAGGAAATACATCCTCCTCCTCACCTTCTCTAAGCGCCTGGTGCAATAGATGTTGACGTCAAAGTAGTTAAGAAGCTGGAGCAGGGGAGCAACCTTCTCTGCATCAGCTGAGAACTGTGATTGAGAGGGAAACCAACTTATTAACTAATATATTGTTAATTCTTACTCCCTTTCCTCGTGAGAGACCATTTTCTTTTCACCCTGTCATTCCCAGATGCTGAACAGTGGGGCAGTTCTACCTTGGCCAGGAGCTGAGGTAACAGGGGAATGAGGTGCTCAGTCAGCTTCACCTTGTCATCCGCTTGAATCTTACGTTCTTTAGGGGTTAAGCCCTGGAATTAGAGTCATTTGGGGGTGTGGGAAAGATGTGGAGAAACACTGGGTCCAGAGGGCATGTATGTGTCTCTCTTCTCCCCACAATCTTATCTATTTAGGAAGGAAAAGAGAATTCAGTTCCCTTCAGATTTTTTTTTTCTGGAAATGGAATTCTTTGAGGGTCAGAGAAAGGATAAAGATGGATAATACCTGTCTGGATGTAATATTGCCAATCAACCTACTCCACCCCTCATGCCATACCTTCCTCCCAGTGACCCGTCCCACAGGCGGGTGACCCTCTGAAGCTTGTCGAACACTGGACACAAGGATTTCTATCAGCGTGCTCTCCTGCACATCGCCCAGATCTGGGTTGGCAGGAGGATGAAAACACAGAATCATAGATTAGCCACCTTCCATCTCCGCATCTTCCCCCACCCCTGTGCCGCCACTGCCCATTACATCTCTGCCTTTTACAATACAGGAAAGAAATATCTCTTGGTTTCCTACTAGGAGGTGAAAGGTACCTCCCACCCCTGGCTACCATATGATACGAACTCTGGTTCTTCTCCAGCAGCAAGCTTGTCAGACTCTCCCAGTCCTTCAGCTGAGACCCTGCACAGTCCCACAGGCTGTCTACTAAGTAAGCAGCATGGTCATGGAGCTGTGGAAGAAGGCATACATTAAGCTACTGAAGCTACATTATAAAACTAAGAAGTGGCACCATGTCCCTCCTTCCTATGGCGCCAGCTCCCATCCATTTCTATCTGCAGCTCTTATGGACAACAGCCAAACAGCTCCTTCCTATACATCACCTCACTCTCCACAAAGAAGGACAGCAGGAGGTGGAAGAAGGTCCTCTGGGCGTGTGGACTTCGGCGCCGCTCTCTCCCACTCACTGTTCTTGTCTCATATTCAGGGTAGAAGAGCCTGGTTGAATGGACACAAGAAAAAGGCACAGCATGGGAAGAAATAATCACCATAGAGGGAAGAAATACTAGTAAACCAAGGAGAGATATGAAAAGAAAAGAGGTGCAGACCTAAGGAAAGCCCTAAGGAGTTGAGAGGGAAAAAGACTCTGAGACTTTAATAGGTATGGGGCGTTCTTAGCAAGAACAGCAGCAGGTGAGGGAGAGAAAACAACAGAGGATGGTGTTAAAGAAACACATGAAAGGAGCCCCACTCACTTCCAATACAGAAACTCCCCCGCAGCACAGGCCAGGGCTCGGTTAGAGGCGTACACAACAGGGTAGATGCTCTCACAGTCTGCATCTGTCAGCACCCCTTCCATGTTCCTGTCAGAGCAAAGGAGAAAAAGGCGATAGATATGGATGTAGTCTTCCAGCACAACTAAGGACAGAAACAAAAAGATGCAAAAACAATGAGTATTAACTCACAAAGTACTTTTAAATGAAGTGTGTAAGTCAGAGGAGTATGGAGAGAGAGAAGATAGAAAAATTCCCCCCTGGAATTATTGCAACTTAGAAATGATCTATGTCTTTTAACTTGCACATAAGGAAGAGTCAACCTATGCTAGATGGCAGGACAGTACCCTGGAAAGACCTGTCTGATGGAAAGGTAAGAGTCTGAGATGCTTGCTTCCCCACTCCCCAGGACTCACTTAAGGATAAGTATTAGCAATCTGACAGCCTCCACTGCCACATCGTACTCTCGGTCCATGACCATGGATACCATTCGGTCCTGCAAGAAAAAAACATTGATTGAAACCTCACTGTATCCACCCCCCGAATCATGTTCTTTTAGAATTTGAGATTCTTAAAGAAAGAGAGTAGAAGCAGATGCTGGGATAGCTACAGATACTAGTATATCTAAGCAACAGAAATAGAAAGATGAGGTGGGGAAATGAGAGCCACAGGAAGGAATCAAGCACACAAGTACTGTCGCAATTTTACCTTGAAGCGGCTGGTGAAGAGCTCTAGGCGTGAAGTCAAGTCCCGGTTGCTGTACAACTCTTTCAGAGCCTTCAGGCATTTCAGACGAACCTCTCGATGCTATTGAGGAAAACGGAAGTATGACTGACTACTCCTCTGCTCATCCTCACTGGGCCTCTGTATTTCCCCCTGCCTCAAATTACTCATTCTGAGCCTCAGTGTCCTCTATTCCAAGGATACTGAGACCTAAAAGACAGTGAACAGCTATCTTATTATTTAAAAAATAAAAGGATCACAGCAGAACTCAGCAATCATAATGAGAAGGATCTCTGGTTATCACCCTAGCACCTGCATTACCAACCCATCAATAACGTTCTTTACTTTCTCCCCTTTACTCTGGTTTTGCGGTGTTTTATTCCCTGGATAGGTCTTTCTCCCTTCTTATCCTCCTTCCGCAATACAAGGTTCAGGGCCTTGATGGGTTGGTCACCAATGACTAGTGAGACACCTAAGTGGCAGGACTAGGAAAAGCTGAAGTGTCCTAGGGCAGGGAAAAGAATGAGGGGAATAGAGGAAAGGCAACTGACTCAATTCTCACCTTATCATGCAGGGTCCAGCCAATATATTTTAAATAGCTATCAGTGAGGAAAGAGCTACTGTAGCTTTGCATCCAAGACCCGAGCTCCTCGATACAGATAGCACGAATCTCAGGAAGGACATCCCTAGGCATAGAGAGATAAATTGTCCCTTATCACCTTCTCTCCAAATTCACTTTCCATCGTACCAGATAATCTCCCTGTCATAGAATTTATTTTCTTGACTAAACACCATGTACCATGCCTTTCATTAACTCTTCCCGATGTAAATATGATAGATAAAAAGTAAACATTTTCCTTCTGTTACCAGCCCATAAAATAGTTGATCTTATCCTCCCTGCCCCTTTTACAAACTGATTTTGGAAGTTAATTTAACCATTGGCCCAATAGTGTGTGTGTGTTTTACCTCCACTTCAAGAAAAGATTAAATTAGCTAAAGGGTTCTGAAAAGGTACAGGCTAAAATCTAGATAAGAGTGAGAAACAAATACAGATGAATTTTTTTTTTAACTTAATTCTACCCACTTTAAACAGTATAAAACTCCCCACCTTTAGCATAGTGAAACAGCAGGCTGGGGTTGGAAAAGGCTTGCCAAGCTGTACACCCTCAGAAAATCCCTGCCTTTTCTCTCTCTGCTCTTATCCTCTCAAGTCTCTAGGCCCAGGACATGGGAGACAGGGAAGGTATTGGATAAAGTTGGAGCAGAATATTCAGCAAAGCCCTATTCCCTTATTTTCTTTCCCAGAAGAGCTTATAAGATCCTTTGTAGATGGGGATAAACTAAACCTTACTAATCTAACATATTTGTTAGTTTTTTCTCTAGCTGCTTTAGTTCTAAGACTAAACTAATAATTCTGAGTTAAGGAGGGGGCCTTGTTACTTCTACAGACTCTCTAACCAAGGACCAGCTGCTTCAACGAGAAGAGCCCATTAACCTACCTGTACCGATGTACAAAGACACCTCTGAAGAGGGCATTCATCATCCCTTCAATCTCCTCTTGGTGCTCTTGGAGCTGGAGGACAGGAAGGAACAGGTCAATTTCTCTTGTACGCCAGCAATATAAGGCCACAAAAATATTTTAAAAGTATGGCTTACACCTATTTTCTATTTATTACAGAACAGTCTGAACCTTGGTATTTTATGTTCCTTTTAAACCTAATTCTGAAAGACACTGTAGTCAACTGCTACCTCAGAGGCTTATGTTTGGAAACAGTAGTATCCCCCTCTGTACCTGGCTATTTTTACCATCTTTGGCTATTCAGAGGCACTAGCTGGTAGTTACATGTTTTTGACTAACAACAAGTGAGAAAATGAAATTTTAGTAAATGTAGTTTGTTTGACAGAAGATGTGGAAGTAGCAAAAAATGAGAAGGAAGAGATTACATCAGGGGTGGGGAAAGTCCGGCCGTATAAGGCCAGGAAATCATTTGGTCTTGCCTACCAAGGCATTAGGGGTGAGTTAATTGTTTGACTAAATATAGCAAGCTAATTTTTAAGTTGATAATTTTGTATGGCTATGAATGATGTTATAAATATCCAAATGGCCCTTGGCAGAAAAATGGTTCCCCACCTGTAAATTTAAATCAATGGTTCTCAACTGAAGGCCCTCCCCAGGGGCATTTAGCAATATTTGAAGACATATTTGGTTGTCACAACTGGGGGTTACTATTGCCATCTAGTGCTAGAAACCAGGGATGCTGCTAAGCATCTTGCAATATCAGGACAGCCCCTGCAAATGTCAACAGTGCCACTATTAAGAAATCCTAGGCTGATGAATAATAGATACCAAAGAAGAAGAATTATAAGGAGAATTACAAGGATTACAAGGTATCAGAACTATAAAAGAACATCCTTTAAGATAACTAACACTAGCGCTTCAATAAGTCAATATGTATACTGTAGGAAAATGGGGAGAGGCAAAGGTTCTGTTTAAGATTAAAAGAGACTTAAGACACATAACAACCAAATGTAACACATAATTCTTAATTAAGTCATGGTTATAGCTAATCAAATATAAAAACCATTTGGGGAACACATGGGGGAATTTTAATATAAATTGGAATTAGAATCTATTAGGGAATCATTGTTAGTATTTTTGGATATGAAAATGGTATTGGGATGATGTATAACTATGTCATCTTTTAGAAGATATATTTAAGTCTTTAGGTAGAAATACCAGTATGTCTACAATTTACATAAAATAGTAAAAAAAAAAACAGAGCAAATATTAGTTGTTAAGTCTAGATAATTTGTATATAGTGTTTGTTCTAGCAGTGTCTCTATTTTTGTGAATTTTTGAAAATTTCAAATTTAAAAGAAAAAGGAGAGGGAGGGGGGGAAAGAGGAAAGGTAGATCATCAGCACCAAATTATATAGAAGTTTGGAAAAGGGAGATTGAGAAAAGCTCACTGGCTATAGGGATTAGAAAGTCACTGGTTTGAGAAAAATGAGAATGGAAGTTAGGCAGCAAAACGGATTTAGGTGGATATAAAGATAAAGTTAGGAAATACTTTCTCAAGAAGAGTAGAATGAAAGAATGATTCAAGGGCTACATATAAGTGGAGAGAAGAAACAGTGGGGAGAAAGAGATTAAAGACAAAAAGGGGGATACCTGATGAAGCAAGAGCATAGAGAAGTAAAAAGAAAAAGACACTAGTGTATTCTTATAATACAACGTGCCTAAGATTTGAGATAGAACTAATACATACAAGATTTAAGAGCATACTCACAGTGAAAGCTGAAAGAAAGAATGAGGGAAATAAAAAGGTTCCTTCTCTAATGATTTAGCACAGACGGAATTTTTGGCAGGGTTGGGAAAATGATCAATTGGTATAGTCAGACTGGTGAGTTCTACCACCTCATGGTGGGGAAGTCTCAGATACCAAGGGAGTGTGTGTGTATGTGGCAGGGGATCAGTGTCTAATCTTATAATGGATACAGCTGTTTAAAGGTTTAATCAGTGTTAAAGATTCTGTTAGGGCTTATGTCCTCCAGTGGTCTTTTTTAAGTGCCAGGCTAGGCAACTTACTTATCTCATTTAATCTTCATTAAAAGGTACAATTATACCCTTTTTAAAGAAAAGGAACTGAAACTTAGAGGTGTTACACAAGACCATGGAGCTAGTAACTAATTGGAACAGAATTTAAACTCAGGAGTTACTGAAAGGCCTGTACCCTTTCCATTCTTTAAAAACTTGGCTCCTCCACATCAGTGGTTGGCCTTAGTAATCTTGTGGTGACCTGTTTATTGTATACTTGACAAGAACTTAACTCCTTGCATGATATGTAGGCACAACACCCAAATACTTCTATAATGAATGCAGACAAAGAAAACTGAGCAAAAGTGGAATTATAGAGAATTCTAAAATTTACTCTAAATTAGAAATGATAATAATTGAGCCCACATCCCAGAAACAAGATGAGCGTGCAAAGACCTCTGACAGGATGGGTCTATTAAACTATTGCCAGTCTCCATTATTCATCATCTGAAAGGGTGCTTGGGGACCTGTGCCTTCCAAGAGAAAAGCGCTTGGGGACTGATACAGCAGGCTGTGGCAACAGTGAATGACAGATGGAAGAGAGGGAGGGAAAAGGCAGGGAGCACTTCTCACCTCTTTGCGTTTCTCCCACAGGCTCTCCAGCCGCTCAGGTGCTCTCTGTGCTGGACTCTTATTTCGTTCAGCCTCATACTGACGCTGACTATTGTCTTTGTGCAAACTCAGTTGGAGGGCTACTCTTACCAGAGAGGTCATTAGCTTCATGGCTTTGAGTCAGGAAAAACAAGATAAGGCAATCATTACTTAAGTCAGGGGAGAGAGGGTAGGTTAAAAAAAATAAGGGAATGAAAAGCAGTGAAAATGAAAAACTAGAGCAGTGTGGCCCTCAAATCCCAAGACTATTCTAGAGTGGACTTTTCTTTCTCCCTAACCCTATTTGGCTTTTTTAAATACTCAGCGTATTCCCAGCAGTGAGTTATGAGAAACATAATAACGCTGGAAATGGTCACTGTGTACAACTCCACTAGTGAGAAACTAAATTGGAATTGGGATAAAAGAAGCATGGTCTTGAAATAAAGAGCTAAGATGCAAGTGCAAAAGAAGATCCAAGACTGGAGAACAGAAGAAAGTCCTAACAATCCACAGGAGAACATTTATAGAGTAAAATGAGTGCTCACCAGCTAGGGTACTAGTGTGACGAAAGGCGCGGACTTGGGAGTCTGACAGGCCAGTGAGCAGGGAGATGAGGTTATCCATAGGGAAGCCATCATAAAGCAGGCTATATTGGCACTGATAGACCAATGTTCTCACAAATTCACAGAAACTACCCTGGAACTTCTTCCAGGACGGTCCTGGAGCTGTCAGAGGATAGTCTCCTGAGTCCTACAGAGGGTTTGAAAAGAATGGGAACTTTATTACCAGGTCTATGAAGCCATAGGGACGTTGGATGCCAAAACCCAATGTACAGTCAGGTCAGTGTAGCTTAGTGGTTGAGCAGCGACCCATGCACCAAGAGGTTCTAATTCGATTCTCAGGGCACATGCCTGGGGTTGTGGGTTCAATCCCCCAGTAGGGGGCCCACAGGAGGCAGCTGATGTTTTTCTCTCGTTGATATTTCTTTCATTTTTTTCCTTTCCATCAATATTTCTATCTCTCTTTAAAAATCAATAAAAGCATCTTTTAAAAATCCAAATGTATAGTAAATATATTATCTCTGTTATACCTCATTTTTTGCTTTCTCAAATCTAGAGGCATATTCAGATAATATCTATGGATCCCTTTTGACCCCACAAGATTGAACTTCTAAAAGCTATCACATTTCCCAGAATCAAAAGATGGGGATAATGAGTCTTGTGCTTTGAAATGAGTGACATAATGATCTTGGTCTTCTCTTTCCACCTCATTAAACTGTTCTGTTAGGTGCCGGATGATCTCCGAGTTGGACATCTTCTTGAACATCTCAAGGGTCACAGTGCCTAAGGAATGGAAGAAATGAGGTCTTTACAAGGAAAACAACTGAACACCATGACTATTTGTATATACATCTGAAGATGCGCTAGGGAACATATTGAAAAGAACTTAGGTGGGGAATCAGAAGACCCAAATCTGCTATCATCTAACTGTATATCTGCAACCATTCTAGAAAACCCAAAGGAATCAAGCAGTGGAAAACTGCAGTTATAAAAAGTTCCCGCTCCGCTCCGCTTCCCGCAAAAAACAGATTCTGGATTCTTATAATACAACATGCCTAAGACTACTTGGCCCAATAAATTAGGTCAAGGCCTCTGGTGGCCCATAGCTTCAGTGAAGAAATATGCTCTGAAGTGGCTGAGAAATAGGAATAAGAAAATAAGCCCTAGCCAGTTTGGCCTTGGATAGAGCGTCAGCCTGAGGACTGAAGGGTCCTGCGTTCGATCCGGTCAAGGGCATGTACTTTGTTTGCAAGCTCCTTCCCAACCCAGGCCCTGGTCGGGGCTCATGCACGAGGCAACCAATTGATGTGTCTCTCACATGGATGTTTCTCTCTCTCTCTCTGTCTTGCGTTCTCTTCCACTCTCCCTAAAAATCAATGGAGAAATATCCTCTGGCAAGGATTAACAAAAATAAATAAATAATATTTCATCTAGAGAGAGGAAGACTAAAAGATATCAGATGGGACCATTTTAATTTGTGAATATTATTAGTATGATTAATCATTTTTCCACAAAAGGTCTTGTCTCCAAACCAATACAGTTCCCTACTGGATCTCTATTTACCAGTTAACAATATAGTTAAATAAGTGAAACTTTTCTTATGCTTTAACCTTCTTTCTTCATTTAGGAAATGCCTAATCCTACTCTTCTTAATGGAAGTTTCATAACACAAGAGCAGAAGACTAGAGACCAGAAAGGGGTAGGAGTTTCCTCACCTTTACAGCCACAAGATCGGATAAAAAAGTTAATGAGATCCAGGAATCCTGAATCCTGGTTTTGCTTGTAGCTCTCCAGCCACTCATCCACCAAAGACTAGGAAAACAATATGGATGATTTATATTTTTGGCACTATGACAGACTATAAGTCCTGTGTGATCTTCCCAAGTGAAGCATCTAAATTTCTGATTAAATTTTTTAAAAGTCTTTTAAAATTTATTGCTGAACTGGAATGAAAGGTGAAATTCCATATGGCTAAAAATAAAGTGAAGGTAGCAATCCTTAGAGATAAGCAAACTGACTGTTGTCCTGAAGGTTTCTATTAAACCCTGAGAATCCTGACTTTCTGTCCAGATGGCTACATGGAAATCAGAGCATAGGAGATTGAAACTAAGCACTTTCTAAGAAAAGTAGTTCAAAACGGAGGCTCCTGCATAAAGCTAAGTCCTGCAAAGAGTCACATCCTTATGAAAGCAAGAATGAGAAATAAACCTACAGGTCAGAAGAAGACAAGAAAACTAGCCAGCTATGACCTTAGTGTGAGGTGGAGAGAAAAAACAACTGTTCCTTGAGAATTCATAACCATAAACCAGCTCTCAGATCTAGATTTTCAGTCCATATTCATACTATCTATATTATCAGAATAATGTCAATTAGAGAATTTAATTAAAAGTAATTGTGGGGAAAAAAAGAAAAAAAAATGATTGAGGAGTATCCCCAGTTAAATGCAGATTCCTCTCTTAAAAACCCAACTTTAGCCCTAACCGGTTTGGCTCAGTGGATAGAGCGTCGGCCTGTGGACTCAAGGGTCCCAGGTTCAATTCCGGTCAAGGGCATGTACCTTGGTTGTGGGCACATACCCAGTAGGGAGTGTGCAGGAGGCAGCTGATCGATGTTTCTCTCTCGTTGATGTTTCTCTCTATCCCTCTCCCTTCTCTGTAAAAAATCAATAAAATCTATTTAAAAAAAAACAAACAACTTTAGCCATAGCTGGTTAGGCTCAGTGGAGAGAGCATCAGCCTGCGTACTGAAAGGTTCCAAGTTCGATTCTGGTCAAGGGCACATGCCCAAGTTGCGGGCTCCATCCCAAGTAGGAGGTGTGCAGGAGGCAGCCGATCAATGATTCTCTCATCAGTGATGTTTCTCTCTCTCCCTCTCCTTTCCTCTCTGAAATCAATAAAAATATATTTTAAAAAAACACACCCAACTTTAACCCAGGCCTCTAAAGAATTCCAACATACAGAGCTCCATGGAAAATGAGTGGATCATAGTAAAACCTAGTAAAGAAACAAGGCACTGAAAGTAAGAACCAGCAGGAAAAACAGACAACAGAATTATATTCACAGACTTTACACATTGAAGTTATCAGATTATAAAATTATTATGCTTACTATGATTAAAGAAATAAAAGAGAAGCTTGAAAGTAGAAGCAAAGAACAATTAATTTTGAAAAGGACAAACAAAATTTGCTGGAGAAATAGAATAAAATTTAAAACTTCAATTAATAAATTAAAAGCAAATTGGACATAGCAGAATAGAAGATGAGTAAACTGGGTGATTAAGTAAAAGAAATTATCCAAATGCAGCCAGCTCAGAGACCAACAGAAATAGTGAAGGAGCTATGAAGAGACATGGAGAATATAGTGAGAAGTTCTAATGGTATCTACTTGAATTCTAGAAGAAGATAACAGAATAAGGAAGAGGCAATATTTGAAAAGAATTTTCTGTAGTTGTTGAAAGTTGTCCTCAGAGCCTGGACACTAATGGATCTCAAACATGACAAAACATCCTATAAAACATCGTAACACAAAAGCAAAAAAAAAAAAATCTTAAAAACCATCACAACAAAAAGAGATCACTTACAAAGGATTTGCATTTAACACAAACAAAAACATTTACAAATTAGATATGCACAAGTACATTAGCCTCTAGCCATATCTGGCTATTAAAATTAAATCAAAAATTAAAAATCCATATCTATATGTGGCTAATGGATACTATAATGGAGAAAATATAGAACATTTTCATCCTTACAAATTGTTGTAATAAGCCAGGGGTCCTCAAACTTTTTAAACAAGGGCCAGTTCACTATCCCTCAGCCCATTGGAGGGCCAGACTATAGTTTAAAAAAAAACTACGAACAAATTCCTATGCACACTGCACATATCTTATTTTGAAGTAAAAAACAAAACGGGAACAAATACAATATTTGTACTTGCATGGGGCCCGCGGGCCGTAGTTTGAGGACCCCTGTAATAAGCAATGCCAACTTAGACTGATAGCTGACTTTCAATAGCAATAAGGGAAGTTAGAAGGCAGTGGAATAATATTTTTAATGTGCTAAGAGAAAAAATGTCATCTTAGAATTCTATACACATCAAAGAATCTTTGAAGAATAAAGTAAAGACATTTTATACAAGCAAAGAAATAAGTTTGTTAACAAACTAAAAGAAAGTTTAAGGGATAAACATTGGAAAACAAGAGAATGATTTCGTATGAAAAATTTGAGATTTTAGAAGGAATGATGAACAAAGAAAATGATAAAAATGTAGGTAAATATAAACAAATATTGTATAAAATAGTAATGTCTCATTTTCTGGAAGAGGAAGAATAGATACAACTAAAACACTGTACACTAGCATGTAAATTGGAAGGGGCAATTGGAATTAAAATGTGCTTACGTATTTGTAGAAGATGTAAATACAAAAACAAGCAAGGAAAGGGGAAAAAAGAGAGGAAAGTCAGGATAAAGTGAAAGTACACCAAATGGTAGAAATAAATTCAAATATATCAGTAGGGACAATAAATAAAAATGAATTAAACTCTCTTGTGAAAGGAGAGATTGACAGAATGGATTAAATCCAGATACATCCTGTATGCAGAAGACAATTTCAAACATACACAGAAAGTAAAGAGGTAGAAAAAACACTAGGCGGGTATTTAAAAAATAAATAAATAAATAAATAAATAAAGCTAGCCCTAGTTGGTTTGGCTCAGTGGATAGAGCATCGGCCTGCAGATTGAAAGGTCCTGGGTTCAATTCCAGTCAAGGGCACATGCCTGGGTTGCGGGCTTGGTCCCTAGTAGGGGGTATGCAAGAAGCAGCTGATGAATGATTCTTTCGCATCCTTGATGTTTCTATCTCTCTCTCCCACTCTCCCTTCCTCTCTGAAATCAATAAAAATATATTTTAAAATAAATAAAATAAAGCTAATGTAAACATGTTAATACAAAACAATTTTTTGTCTTAATGTTTACAGATAAAGGAATGTCAATATCTCTATATATAAAACCCTAATATGCAAATAGACTGAACAGCAGAACAACCAAACAACCGCTATGACATGTACTGACCACCAGGAGGCACATGCGGAACATGGTGGGCATCAGTTGCGGAGGGATGGTGGAATAGGTGAGCAGGGGCGCTGGCCCCACTCACACCCATGGCCAGTGCCCAGTGCCAGTCCTGACCACTCTGGGCCATCAGCAGTTGTGAGCAGCAACTGCCAGCACTGACGGGTAATTGGGATAGTAGCCGCAGCTCGCACCTGCCGCCAGCACCGGCCCCGCTTGCACCTACTGCTGGCACCAGCCCCAATGGCTCCCCACCATCAACAGGTATAAGCGGGGCCAGCGTTGTCAGTGCGTGGGAATGGCACTGGGAGCGAGGGCATGGCGGGAGGGGCCAGGCAGGGGCACGGAGGATGGGATGAGACCTGCTCTTTGCCCACCACAGCCTCATGGCCCACAGTTCCTTTCAAAGTGCATGAATTCATGCACTGGGCCCCTACTAATACAATAAAAGGTTTGATTTACCAGAAAACAAAGCCTTAAAATATTTAAGGCAAAGATGGGTATGAATACAAAGAGTGTAATTGAAAAAGTCACCTTTTCACATAACTATCTCTGTAATTGATATATCAAACAGACAAAAAAAAAAACAAACCCCTCAAAACCCCCTTAAACTAACAGTGGAAATATCAAAACAGTATCACATTTAATACTTTGATCTCACCTAAGAGAACACTCGACCCAACAACTGGAGAACACACATCCTTCAAGCACATGTAAAATAGTTTCTGGAAAAGGACTAAATGCTGTCATAAAGTTAGTCCCCAAGTTTCAAAGACCTTATTTTCTAACTACAATGCAATAGCGTTAGAAATAACAAAAATATAGAAAAATGCAATGCTTGAAAATGTTAAGCTTCTAAAAACTAAAAATCTACATTACATATTAACATGGGTGAATCTCAAACAATTAAAATAATTAAGTCACAGAAGACTATATAAAGAATGATTCATTTGTTTAAATTACAGAACATTTACTGGTGATAAAACTTTAATGTAAAGACAAGGAAATGATTTATAGAAAATTCACTGTAGTGGTTATCTCTGGGTGGTAAGGGGACTGTGAGGGTAGGGTAGAAGGAAGATATATAAGGGTCTCTATAGCACTATTATTTCATTTATTGAGCTAGGGCTGGAGTTCTGGGTGATCATTTAAAATTTTTTACATACTTAAAAAAATGTTTAATATACTTTCAGATGACAACAGAATTATAATCAGCTATAAAAAATCTGAGGAGGAGCCCTAACCAGTTTGGCTCAGTGGATAGAGCGTCGGCCTGCAGACTGAACGGTCCCAAGTTCCATTCCGGTCAAGGGCATGTACCTTGGTTGCGGCACATCCCCAGTAGGGAGTGTGCAGGAGGCAGCTGATCGATGTTGCTTTCACATTGATGTTTCTCTCTATCCCTCTCCCTTCCTCTCTGTAAAAAATCAATAAAATATATTTTTTTAAAAAATGTGAGGAGGGGAAAAAGGAATTAGGTATAACTGTCAGTGAAACTAAAAAGTGATAAGGGTGAACAAGTTACCACCCATATCCAAGCTCTCTTTCTAGATTATCCAATGCCTCTCCCTGCTTCACTGCTCTGTGATAGTTAGGAAAGGAGCAATCTCTCTCATCTAAGGTCTCCCTTATTTCACTTCATGATCTTATCTGTCTTTCCTGATACAGATTATATTCACTAAAATGTCCACGTTAAATCAAGTTTGTAGACACTTATCCTTATCTTTTCACCCTACAAAGGGTGTGATGGTATCAAGAAACAGAGTGAGACTGTTTTACCTGCATGTCACTTTTGGCACCTTTCACAGCATCAAAGAGATCACTGGGTGGTGGCTCTGATTCTTTCTGGCTATGACCACGTATCATTTGAGACCCCTTCTTAGGATGTTTTGCCACCTAATAAGTATAAAGAAATAAGGAATATTTTTTAAAAGTGACATTAACATGTAGTTTCATCATCACATAGGTAGGCTTAAGTTGCCAATTATACAGCAGAGTTTGAGTTACTGCTTAGATCTGAAATAATTTTTATATTGTGAAAATTTCCTCTGAAAAAGCCCCTTAGCCCTATTCTTGTTCCTCTGAATCCTAATAACCCTTCTCTTTTATTCTTTTCTCTTCAAAAGTTGCCTTCTTCCTACTCTGTCTCTTAAAACTCTTTTTTTAAAAGTTTTTATTTACTTCAGAGAGAGGACAAAGAGGGAGAGAGAGATAAAAACATCAATGATGAGAGAGAATCACTGATCGGCTTGTCTCCTGAACACCCGCTACTGTGGAACAAGCCTGAAACCTGGGCATGTGCCCTGACCGGGAATCGAACCGTGACCTCCTGGTTCTTGGGTCCATGGTCTACCTCTGAACCACACTGGCCAGGCTCTTAAAACTCTTTAACAAGTCGTCCTTTCATCAAACATATCTCCTGAGCCTCTTTGAGATTTTCTTTAGCTGCTTCCCAAACCAGATTTGAAAACAAAAAATTGACTGACTCACAGGGGTTGTTTTGAGTGGTCGTTTTGCTGCTCTCTTCTTCATATTGCGTCTCATGCTGTCTTCAAAGTCACTGCCTTCATCAGCTGACAAAGAATCACTATCCCTATGAGGGAATGTGGTTCTCCTTAAATACAACACCCCAGTTCCTCCACAGGAAAGGGTAAATAAATTATAATTTCTTTTTATTTCTAACAGTACCCCCTTCTCCATGAGAAAAATATATTCAGATTTTCTTCAGGAAGACATGAGCTTACTGTTAACCAGTAAGGACAAATTCTTAAAGAAAAACTCACTTGAATAAAGCAATGGCGATGAAGAATGAGGACCTAAAACCCTTTATTGTCTCTAAATCTACACCAGTATATATAAAAGCCTCAGTGACTGTTACGACCGAACGACCAGTCTACCAGTCACTATGACACACTGACAATGCAGGAGCCAACCTCCCTCCGCTGGCAAACCTCCCCCCATCCCTCCCCCTGTCCGCAGGCCCGGTCAGACAGGCCCCACCAGGTGGCAGGCAGGCCCCCAGGCCCCGGCCGGCCCGGCCCCGATGGGGACTGGGCGAGACAGCCCCAATAGGCCGGCCGGGGCCTAGAGACCCCACCTGCACACCCCCTACTGTAGAATTTTTATCCCATGTGCACGAATTTTGTGCACCGGGCCTCTAGTAAGAAGATAAAGTGATATTTACTTAAGCAGGCAGAGGGATCACTGCTGTGTGGAGATAAGTGAGCATGGCTTGGGAAGTCATAGATTACTCATACATAAACAGGAGATGAACATAGGCCTGAAGTTAAATTCCACCCCTTGAAACAAATTCACATGTCTTACTGATTCCCATTAAGTTTATAACATAGATATAATCTGGTTCTCAATAGCAGTACTGTCAGAAACAGAAATGATTTGGAGGACGTCAACTGAAATAACCAGGGGATAAATCGGTTGTTTGCATAGGATTATTTTTTTCTGGAAAGATTAAAAAAATAACCTTCACAGGAAAAGCTCAAAAATGGTAACAAGTAAGGATAGATGGACCTGTATATAAAATCCCCAAATAAAAGCACTGAAGGGCACCAACTGCAAAGTGGAGCTGCCTACTACATGTCAGGCAACAAAGAACTCCGTCTTCCCCTTCCCCTGCGTCCCTGCTCCCACCAGAGGCTGCCCGCGGGGAACATACACACGTGTTCGAGAAAGGTTTGCCGAGCTGGGGGACAGATTCAGACCAGCATGTGTTACTCCTGATGCCTGCAACATGTAGGACAGATAAAAACTGCCAGCAGCGCTGGACCCGGGCCCTGCTGTGAACCAGCAGAGCACCTTGTACTATGGCGTCGGTAAAACGACAGAGGAGAGCTGCCGACCGCGCAGGCGAAAGCCAGACAAGGTAACAATTTTTTGCGCCAACTCCACTCACCCCTCTGAAGTCTGGTCCGAGTCCCTGTCATCCCAGGGCACATTGACATACAAACTGGAGGCAGACAGGCTCCTCTGTCCACCTCGCATGGCTCGCTGCAGTGGGGAGGACATACTGCCTGAGGAGGAGGAGGAGCTATGGCGCCGGGAGGAGGCAGGGCGAAGGGTAGGCATGGTGGTCCCGCTGGAGGAGGAGAGAGAGAAAATGGCTCCAATCCTCCCAGCTACCCCTTTTCTTTCCAAAGGAACCGCTCGGAACTTGGGGGGGGCACACACAATAGACAGTCTTGACCTAAGGCACCAGGGCAGTAAAGGCAGACAGATGCAGACCAGAGGCCGGAGCTGCTACCCAAGGTCAGAGCAAGGCGCGCGCCAGAGCAGCTGAAAGTGGACCCCACTCCCGATTTGGAAGCGCAAACTGCCTGGTGCAAATGAACCAGCAAACACGCAACAAACACATAAAAATCGAAAAGCACCCAGACGTTCAATTTCTAGAAAGTTAGTACTACTTGATTCCACACGGAATGGAATGGGACATTTTTAACGAATGGGGGTGGGGGGGCGCCATTAGAATAGGGCCAGAAATGCTGAAGGAATAAAGGAAAGTTCGCGTTCTCTACTTTCCCAGATGATGGTACTTCTGACCCTCCCTGGGATAAGTTTCTTTGGGCTGAGGAACCTTCTAAAACGCTCACGAGACTATCAGTCTTTCAGGTACTGGAAATGGGAGAGGCCACTAAGGCATGGAGGAAGAGGACAGGAGGGCGGGCAGGGAGTGTGGGTGGGGGCGGGGGAGGACCGCGAAGTAGGGGACGTATTCTCAGGCTAAAGAGGAACCTCACTGCCTGGGCCCGTACAGCGACTTCTGACTGAGTGGGGCTGAGGAAAAGTCACCGCCTGGGGTCCGTCCCTCTGACCGCTGGAATCACCCCACCTGCGACACAGGCGCCGCTTCCCTTCCGGAGGCAAAAGAATCCAGAAAAACGCGGGAAGGCGCGAGGTGCGTTGTGCGCAGGCGCGAGCCCAACGGTAATTGTCGCGAGGCTTGCCCGTGTGCGAGCTCGTGCTCAC
>NW_006291427.1:302994-307646 GCF_000327345.1 Myotis davidii | reverse complement strand
CACACACACACACACACACGCACGCACACACAAACGCACGCACGCACACGCACCCGCCACACACACCATTGGTGGGGCTTTGCAGTACACCAGTCGTAGCCCCTTCATTCTGGCTTATCAACTACCATAGGCTGAGGGTCTACCCTGGCCCCGCCTTTCGAACCGGATAGTCACGCCCCCGAGAAAGGCCACGCCCCCCACCAACCTTCGTATTTCAGCCTAATCCCGCTACTCTGCCGAGCTCCCCCAACTACATTGGTTTAGTTTCTCCCTTGGTCCCGCCCCTGAGGCCGGCTCCTTGCCATCATTGGTAAGGCCCCGCCTTGGGCCCCTCCCGCTGTCCGACTCGCCTCTCCCATTGTCTCGGTTGATGCTGCCCGATCCAGCAATCCTCCTCGGGGTTCAGTTTCCCGAGGTCGCGCTCTTTCTCTGGCCGGCGGGACGGTCCTGCAGCGGAGAACCGGCTTCCCGAGTTCGGGCAGCTCTTCTTCCCTCCGTAGGACCCCCTGTGCTGTTCCAGGGTCGCAGCAGCTATGTCCGCACTGCGAACTCTTCTGCTGCTGCTGCTACCTCTGTGTCCCGGTCCTGGTCCTGGACCCGGGAGCGAGGCAAAGGTCATCCGGAGTTGCACGGAGACCCGGCAAATTCTGGGGGCCCGGGGATATAGCTTAAGCCTACTCCCTCCCGCCCTGATCTCAGGTGAGGAGAATAGAGGAAGACTAGAGAATTGGGGGCGAGGGAGGGGTCGGGGTGGGTCCTCCCCGTCCCACAATAACTCTCCCCTTTCAGAGTGACCTTTGTAATCTTTTTATCCCATAGTAATATCGCCTCTCCTCCTGAACATCCTTACCAGGAGCACAATAACCCTCCTGTTCACATAGTAGCTCTTTTACGCCACCCCCACCCCAAATCCCTTTCTAGTAAGTAGCACCCATCTCTCTGGTTCTTTCTTTACAGCCCAATTTGTTCTCCTCGCTGTTTCTAAGAGCACTTCTATAATACTTTCTTGTTTACCAAGTAACCCCACCCCTGCAAACCCCATTCTTCCTATACAAGCTGTCCTGTAAGTCCTTAGAGGCCTGGGGGGTGCCATGCTGGGGACGGTGGCCTGAGGGCCCTCTGATCACTAATTTTGCCCGTTACTGTTTGATCCCATGCCCAATGGCAGTGGACTGGGGAAGGGTGAGGGGACAATAGGGTGGGAATAGGGTCAAGTAGGAATGTGTGTACAGACAATAGAAAAGAAACCAGGCAGGTGAAAGAGGAGGGATGGCCCCCAGAGAATAGGCAGGAAAAGGAAGGAATTTTACCACATCACTTCTCACCATTCCTTGTGTCTCCTCTGTCTAGGTGAGCACCTCCGGATCTGTCCCCAAGAATATACTTGCTGTTCCAGTGAAATAGAGGAGAGGCTGACCTGGGACACTGAGGCTACTTTCCGAGGCCTGGTGGAGGAGAGTGGCTCCTTCCTGGTTCACACATTGGCTTCCCGGCTTAGAACATTTGATGGTGAGGACTTGGGGTCCCCAAACCTGGCCACACAGCTCCTCGCTGTGCTCACGATCCCAGCAAGTATCCTGTCCTCACTTCCCACTCCATCCCTAAGGCACCCCTGCCCTGTCTTAGCCCCCCCAACCCCACCCCAGGCTCTCTCCAGGGTCCTGCCCCACCCCATTCTCAATCTGCCCAAGTCTGAGAGTTGCTCAGTTTGTAACTCAGTTGTCTTTTCTCTCCCCACTTTCTTCTTGCCTTTGCTCTTTCACTTTCTCATCCTTCTCTGGCCTCATCCCACCTCACTCCGCTTTCTTTGCATTTGCTGCAGAGGTTTTCCGGGAGATGCTCTCATCAGCTGAGCACTCCCTGGCCCTGCTCTTCCACCGCTCCTATGGCCGCCTGTATTCCCAGCAGACCCCCTTATTCAGCGGCCTGTTCTCTCGGCTGCGGGACTACTATGAGAAGTCTGGTGAGGGGTTAGATGACGCCTTGGTGGATTTCTGGACGCAGGTCCTGGAGAGAATGTTCCCCCTGCTGCACCCACAGTACATCTTCTCCCCTGAATACCTGTTCTGCCTCACTCGCCTTGCCTCCTCTGCTGATGACTCTCTGAAGCCTTTCGGGGACTCACCCCGTCGCCTCCGCCTGCAGGTGAGGGGTCTCAAGGCCTGAGTTTCAGCCATCTCTGACCTAGTGACCTCTAAACTGTGCATTCACCTCCCACTGAATGACCACCCCTTCATGCTCCAGTCACCCCTGACCTGGTGATCCCCACATCCTGCATGTCAGCCATCTCTGACCTTGTGGTCACTATCTAGAGCCCCAGTGACCCCTGCCTGACCCAGTGCTCCTTGATTTCCTTTAATTGTATGTCTCCCACTCATCCTGTGCTGAAATTTCACACATCCCTGACCCACTCACCTACTCTTGCCCCCCAGCCCCCTTTCTGCCAACTCTTTCCTCATTCTAATATCTTGACTTCCTCTGGTTCAACTAAATGTGAATTAGGCACTTAGTATTTGAGAAGGATTTTCATTTTATAGTATCTCATTTAATTGCCATTGTAACTCTGGGAGGTAGATGGTAGTGTTCCTGTTTTACAGATGAGAAAACTGAACCTCCCAGAAGTTAAGGTCTCACAGCCAGTAAATGGTAGAGCTGTGTCTCACACCCAGGTCTTCTGGCTGTAAGTTCAGTGTTTGTCCTGATGCACAGTCCCATTATCTCCAAGCCCTGTAAAACAATCCCTCCCATCTCTTCCCAAGCCCAGCTCACCTTGACTTGATTCCTTTGAGCCTCTTGTACCTGCCTTATTGTACCACCTGATAATCCTAACCACCCAAAGATAACTCCACAAACTACTCCCCACTGCTCATCCCAGTGGTTTAGTCTCTTGGCCCCGATCTTGACTGACAGGACAACCCTATGGTTTTTCTCACCTTCTTTCTTCTCCCCAGATAACCCGGGCCATGGTGGCTGCCCGGGCCTTTATCCAGGGCTTGGAGACTGGAAGAGATGTGGTCAGCGAAGCACTTAAGGTTAGAGGGTGCTTGAGTGCGGGTGGGGCTCAGGGAGGGAAAAGGAGATGCCCCGTGAGGAAGAGTCAGATGCCAGCTGGCAGGAGAGACGTGGAGCTTTCCCACATTAGCCTTGAGGCCCTGGAACCCCAGGGTGAACCAGGAAGGAGGTGGGCCAAAGGGAAGTCTCCCTGGTGTCATGATTCATGATCTGCTCTCACCTCTGACCCTCTCCTGCCCTCTGATGACTCATATTCCTGTCAGCCTCTGGGGTTCTGCTCACCTCCATAACATTCTGCAATGGGAGTACTGGTCCCCCCAGTTTCCTCCAGATGCCTCAGTGATGACTCATCTGGCTCTTCCTTTCCTGCTACTGAAGGCCAAATTCCTGACTTGGCCTTCAAGGCTCTCTTTCTACCACCCTGACCTCCAGCCTTACCTCTTCCATCCTCAGTTTCATCCTTCCCCACTCTTGTCCTTAAACCTTTTCTCAGACCCCACTGTTCCATCCTTCCCCAAAAGCAATATCTACAACCTGGCCCCGAGGAACTTCCCTCCACAGTCTTTTGGGGTCTCACCTGCTGCTACATGGGGTCACCAACCCTAGCCATTCACAGCGGTTCTCCATATGGGGCATGGGAAGGTAGGGTGGGGTATTTGGTTTCTCCATGCACAGCACAAAGCGTGGCTGAGGGCAGCCTTAGTATTTGTGGATCACATAGCCCGGCTCTCTGCCCCCAGGTCCCCATGTCCGAAGGCTGTAGGCGGGCTGTAATGCGTCTGACTGGCTGCCCCTTTTGTCGCGGGGTCCCCCTGCTGCCGCCTTGCCGGGGCTTCTGCCTCAACGTGGCCCATGGCTGCCTCAGCAGCCGGGGACTGGACCCTGACTGGGGGGCCTATCTGGGTGAGGACTCAGGAAAGCCTGAGAAGCTGGTCCCTGTAAGGGTGAGTGGGATGGACTGGGAGGGATTTTTAAGCCATATCGAGGGGGGAGGGAGTGGTAGAGATCTTGAGTCTCCCCATCTGACACTTTGCTGTCTGGGTCATGATTTGTGGGAACTTCCTAGTTTAATGAGTACCTTCCTGCTGTTCCACCCCCTTACCCCCCCCCCCCATTTCACCCTTGGCTTTCTCCCCCTCCTTCAAGATGGTCTCCTGCTCCTGGCTGAGAAGATCCAGGGCCCTTTTTCCTTTGAACTGGCAGCTCAGGCCATTGGGGTGAAGATCTCAGAAGGTTTGATGTACCTGCAGGAAAACAGTGTAGGAGTGTCCACCCAGGTACAGGAGCCTTGAGGAGCGTGGGAGTGTCCGCCTGGGGGCTGGGCCGGGTGGTATGGGGGTCAGCTCTGGTACAGGAGAGGGAAGGATGGAGGCAGTGGCCTGGGATTGTGAGACAGGGCTGGGGGTCAGAGAGGCACTGTAGGTGGAAACAGGGCTATCGGGAGATTTAGGTGTTGGAATGGAGATTCAGTGCCAGTTTCATCCTGTGGGGCATCCCTGTGCCACAGGTGTTTCAGGAATGTGGGGTCCCCCCAAAGGCGATGGCCCGTGCCCACCGAGCCCTGGCACCCATGGAAGAAGTGGGCCGGCGCTGGACCGCGGCAGCAGGGGCGGAGGAGGAGCAGCCCACGCCAGCTGTGG
>NW_006291427.1:302055-302694 GCF_000327345.1 Myotis davidii | reverse complement strand
GTGAGGATGAGGGCAGCCGCCCAGGGACGCGACCTAGATCTGGAGGACTGGGGTGAGACCTGATACCCCGGCAATGGGGGGTGGGGGGGTGGGAGGAGGGCGCTGATGGGCTCCCTCCTCTGGCTGCTTGGGATTGGACCTTGGACCCGCCCACTGCCTTCTGAGTCCCTCCCCTCCCATCTTGTTATCATTCATTCAGTCATTCATTTTACTATCACGTATGGAACCCTTACCTCAAAGGTTAGGGATAGAAGACCAGTATGAGAGAAGGCCTCTATCTGTGAGTTTACATTCCAGTTGAGGAGTTTCCAAAACATTCTTACAGAACAGTGGGCAAAGGGCTGTGGGAGACTGGGGAGGGTAGGCCCCCCCCCCCCGCCGCCCCTCCCCCCCAGGAAGCAGGGTTGGGTGGCTTCCCAAAGTAGAATTTGCCAGAGAAGCAAGGCAAGAACATTAATTTTCTCTCCTCCCATCTGCCTGTCTCTCTTTTCTGTCTCGTCTTTTTTTCTATCTCCCATGGCCTTTCCTCATTCTCATGTCTCCCTGACCTCTCTATCCTCACCTTCCTGTCATTGTCTGTCTCCCTCTTCCTATCTACCTACCTATATCTCTGTCCTCCCTCTTTGTGTCTATCTGTTT
>NW_006291427.1:299570-301969 GCF_000327345.1 Myotis davidii | reverse complement strand
AGATGAGGATGCAAGTGGCTCTGGAGAAGGTCCGCACTATGCAGATGACTGGATGGCCGGGGCAGCAGCTGTGGGCCCCCCAGCCCGGCCTCCCCGGCCTCCTGGCCGCAAAGGAGGTTTCATCGTCCGCCAAAACCAGGGCAGGAGCAGGACTGGGGGGACATCTGTTGGTTTTCACACCCAACCCGTTCTCATTCTCTTCCTCTCAGCCCTGGCCCTGCTTGGACCTCGATAACACGGGAAGGGTGCCCTGGCATCAGAGGGGTTCATGGCCCTTTCTCTCCTCCCCTCTCAGCTGGATCTGGGGAGGAGTTGAAGGGGGCTGCAGAGAGGGTTGAGAAGGGACTTTTTGGGTGAATGGCTAGGGCCCCAAATCCAGGAGATTCCCATTGGGATTGGGTGGGTGTTCACATATTTATTTTTTCGTTTGGTATCCGGTTCGGGAGGCGGGGGGGTATTTATTTAGGCTGTGGTCTCTCCAACTGAGCCTCTAAGTTTGGGCTCTGGTGGTCAGCCCCAAGGAGGAGAAAGGGAAGATTTTTAGAGTGATGGTTGGGGTGTAGGGTTTGAAGGAAGTTGGAAGTGGGGAGTGGTGGGTTCACCTGGTCTGTGGAATGGACAAAGCTGGGTGCTGATAGGGCGCAGGGCAGGGAACTTGGGTGTGTGTATCAGGATCTCTGGTCCTTGGGTCTATGTGTTTTTTTCAGTACCAATTTCTTAAACTAAAACGCAAAAAAAAAAAAAAAAAATCATGACCTCTGCCATCCACATCCTTCACAAGTTTTGCATTTTACAAATAAACAACTAATTTATTGGACCCTGAGTGTGACTCTCTGTAACTTCAGCCGCCCTCCCTGAGCCCTGGCTCCCTGCAGAGGCGCCAGAGCCTCTCTAAGGGCTCGTTTCTGCTTGTTCTCGCCTCTCTTGGATCCCCTCCCCGTACTGAATTTGGGCAAGTGCTTCACCCTCTGCATCTGAGAACCTTCCTTTGTAAGATGGGGAGGAACGTGAGGACCAGATAGGAGCTGTGTGAGGAAGCACCTCGTTACGGGCAAAATTCCTGGAAAACGAAGCATCATTAATAGACCACACGGCTGCCCCCTGCCTTCAGAACGGGGCTCCTGTTCTCTGCCCGCGTCAGCCTCTGGCTGCCTTGTCACAAGTTCTTGCCAATGTCTGCTTTCAGCTCTTGTCTGTTACTTTCTCCTTTCTGTCTCCTGAATGAGTAGTTTGTTCTGCAGAAAGCAGAGAAAGAAAAGGTATAAGTGATTCTTAAGTGTGAAAGGAGGGCAGAAATGGTGTCTTCCAAGGGCAGGCTATGTGCCCTGACCCAAAAAGAAAAAAAAAAAAAAAGATGCAGGGAGGGAGAGACCCAGAGACTTGATCAAAGTTGAAGCAGCTGCTGGGACTGGCCAGACAAAGGGAGGGAGAGGGGCGGAGCCTGGGCGCTGAGAAAGTTTATGGGGAAAGTTTAGCCGAGTGAGGAGCCGGGGCGGTGGCTGGGGAAGGCCAGATCCTGATTACCCTGCTGCTCCTCAGGAGGCTTGGTGAGTGGGCAAGTGACATCGAGGCTGCAGCCAGGGGAAGGACTCCAGGATTTATGGGAGGAGCCTTGGGGGAGGGGGGTTATCACCAAAGCTGCAGGGGACAGAGGGCTGGAATTGAGGGTAATAGGAGGAGACAGGGGTGGGTGGAAGGGATAGAAGGAATCTGGACACACAAACCTAGTGCAAGGCTAGATCCTGGGGGCTGTGTTGCGGGAAGGATGCCAGAGGGGGCAGGTCTTTAAGTAGCAAATATGGGTTTCTCTGTCTGGAGTTACTCCTGCCTGTCCTGGAAGGGGCTGTCCGGGCTTGTTGGAAGGGCTGTGGCCCGTGGTTGTGGCTTGTAATCTGAAGGGGTGGGTCAGACTCCCAGCTGATTAGGGAACTGGGGCCTGGGAAGCAATTCCAAACTGAATGCTCGCCTATCAGTATCTTTATCTCTTTCTCCAGCCCCACCCTCTCAGTCTCCTCTGGGTGCACCGATGAGGTTGAAAAGTGGGAATGGGGTGGGTTGTGTGTGTGTATCGGGGGTGTCTTGGGATCTGGATTTTGTAAATAACCCTACATCTCCCCCAGCCCCTCCCACACTGGGGTGGGCCCTGTGCTGAGAGGGAAAAGAGATGCTTGAATTTAGACCAGATGACTGACTCTTACTCATTACAAAGTCACTGCTGTGGCCTCACCTCTCTGGGTTCATCTGCCTGACCCACATTCCCTCCTTATGCCTTTCCCTCTCAGCCTCCAAATGGGACTCTTCATCCCGACAGAAGCTCAGGAGGGAGCCAGGGCCTGGCAATGGCCACCTCACTGTCCTGAACAGATTGGTCTGATCTTTCTTGCAGGGTCTCTCTTTCA
>NW_006291427.1:294476-299549 GCF_000327345.1 Myotis davidii | reverse complement strand
CGGAGGCTCGGGGAGAAACTATAGGCGGTTGGAGAAGCTGGAGGCAGACGGCAGAGGAGTAGTTGTGGGGCCACTTAGATCTGGGTGTAGAGAGCACACACCCTCACCAACACCCTCCTCTGAATTAGTCCTCGCTGTCAGAGCAGGAGAGAAGGCTCTACCCTCTCCTTAGACTCCCTCCTTCCCCTCATTTCCCTTCTAGACGCTGACAGAGGCAAAAATCTGCTAACTCAGGGGGCAGACTCAACCAGGGCTGCAAACAGGCCTGGGGAATGACCCCCAATCTCGAATCTGCACCTTCTGTGGCTGCACAGCTGTCTCTGCCTCTTTGCCTGGCCCTCGCCCTGTCACCCTTCCCTGTGCCACATGGGCCCTCTGTCTCCTACCAGGACCATGCGCCTCTGGGGGCCTCGGAGCCTGGGGGTGGCTTTGGGAGTCTTCATGACCATCGGATTTGCCCTCCAGCTCTGGGGTGGGCCCTTCCAAAGGAGGTGAGTTTCATCTTGTCCCAATGCCTGATAGATGTCCCTCCTCCCCCCCAACCGCCATTTGCTCCTCCCAATCCTATCTGGGGCTGTGACTCCTGGGAACTTGGAGGAGGCTCTGCACCCTCTGTCCTTGCTCCACAAGACGCCCATCCACCTGCTGGCGAGGGACAGGGTACTTTCCCTCCCGTCTCTCCCCAGGTTACCTGGGCTGCAGCTCCGACAGCCCTGGGCCCCATCCCCAAGACCGGCTGTTCCAACCTGTCCTCCCCGGCAGCGACTAGTATTCCTGAAGACGCATAAATCTGGGAGCAGCTCTGTGCTAAGCCTGCTTCACCGCTACGGGGACCAACGTGGGCTGCGCTTCGCCCTCCCTGCCCGCTACCAGTTTGGCTACCCAAGGCTTTTCCAGGCCTCTTGGGTCAAAGGCTACCACCCTCAGGGTGGAGGCACCCAGTCCCCCTTCCACATCCTCTGTCATCACATGAGGTTCAACCTGAAAGAGGTGAGAGGTGTCGAGGGTGTGGGTGGGACTGGAGAGAGATGGGATCAGGCCTGTGGCCAAGACCATCAGTGGAGAAGGCCCTAGGCATGGGGGGGCCCCAGGAGTCACCTCACCCAAAAGGTGGACAGGGGGCCACAAAGGTGAAGTTTCCTGTTCTCCCCTCAGCTATCCCTTCCCCAGTAGTTTCTGAGAGCTGAAGTCCTGCCCCCTCCCATCTGGTGCATACCTCAGTCTCCTTCCTTGACCAATTTATCTACTGGTGTCCGCACTCTGCCAAGTCTGAATCCCACCCCCAAACTCTCCCTCCAGGTGCCCCTTTCCCTTCTTAGCCCCTTCCATTGATACCACCAGGACCTCTGCTTAGCCACTGCCCTCTGACCTATCTTCCTCTCACTCCCCTCACCATGTCTGCCAGATTTTGAGAATCGGGTATATGCCAAGCCATAGCCCAGCCCTGACACCCTCAGCCTCAGTTCTAAAGGGGGAGACAGGTACATGGACTCACGTGTTCATCTGAACACACAGAAACTTGAGAGTTCTTGGAGGAAGAAAGTCAATGTGCAAATGAAAACGTAAGGGAAGAGACTAACTTTTATTGAATACTTCCTGAATTCTGGGTACTAATCTTATCATCGCCTTGCCAGGAAGACATTATGAGTGCCTCCATTATACAGAAGAGGAGGTCGAGACTCTGAGAAGCTAAGTGACTGATCTCTTAGCCAGATTTGAACCCAGGCCCATCTGCTCCAAAGTCAAAGTGCCTTTCGTGACATATGTGCATATACATGTTTGTATTTGGAACTGTGAGAATATTTATCAGAAAGAGGTGGGGATTTCTGGAGAGGCAGGTTTTAAAGGAAAGGGTGGACATGATTTTGTAGTAAGAAGAACACTAGGCATTCTTAGAGGCAGTAAAATATCAGCAAAGACGTGGTGGTGTGGATGTGTGTGTAAGGGGCGTGTGTGTGTGTGTGTGCGTGTGTGTGTGTGTGTGTGTGTAGGTGGTAGAACTTCAGTGGGGGTTGCAGACCCACTGCTGATTAAGTAGGAGCTGGAGAAAGCAGCTGAGGAACATGAGCGTGATCGAATGGGCAAGGAGGGCCCGTAACTGGGAGTGAGGCAATGACAATGACCTTTGAGGCAGGTTTTTCCAAAGGTTAGGATGAGACTCTTCATTGTCACCATCATTCATCTGAATACCTATCGCATTCCATGTATTTCCACATTCTTCAAGGTAAGTGTCAACCCCAATTTATAGATGGCGGAAGTTCAATAAACTGCCCAAAGTTACCTAACTGGTAAATGGCTGAATTGGGATTTTATTCTAGGTCCACTTGATGCCACAGATTATTCTCTGCACTGTTCTCTTCTTCCTTCAAAGAGACACAGTTCACTGCTCTGCCCTGCACTCTTGACCATAATAGCAGAGCAGATTGGAGGACTTCATGTCAGAGAGTCAGGTTCAATGACAGTCACATTCAGAGGCAGAAACCCTTCAGGGAGCCCGGGAGCTGGTTTCTAATGTGCACCTGCCTGGCTCAACCTGATTCCCACCTTCCTTCTTGCTGAGAAGTGAAATCCAATGTTCCAGGCCTCAGGGCAACTCCCTCCAAGGTGACCATGGCTCCCCGGTGTCCAGTCCAGAAGTGTCTTGCTCTCCAAGATGCCCGGGAGCCCCAGAAGTGCCCTGTCCTTCAGCCACCCTGGGCTTGTCTGCCCACCTGACCCCTATACCTGAGACAGCATTATGGTTGCCCCTCTCTTCCCTCTTTGCTGCCAGTGATCCTCACCCCCACTGAAGAGGCCTGAGCCCAGTTTCTTTTTTGGAGCAGGGACCAAGAGTCCCAGGGTAGACTCTTAATAGTTTTTTTGTTGGAGAAGTGAACACAAAGTTTGCTTCTTAGAGATTTTACTGACCAAGGCAGACAGTAATGCCAAAGGAAATACATGTTCTCCAGGAGCTTCCCACGTTCCAGGTTCTTTCATATTCTTTAATCCATGTAACTTCTATAATGAGCTCAGAAGGAAGATAGAAGTATCCCCATTTTGTAGATGAGCAAATTGAGTCTCAGAGACATTAGTAACTTGCCCAAGATCTGTCAGCTAGTGAAAAAAGTTGGGGGTTCCTATTAGAGCTGTCAGGAGGCTGGGAGATCTTCAGGCATTGGGCTCACACTTCTTTTCTTCCTGGCCCACTTCTTTCTCCCCATGACTGTTTTCTCTCCTCTGCAGGTACTTCAGGTCATGCCTTCTGACAGCTTCTTCTTTTCCATTGTCCGAGACCCAGCGGCTCTGGCCCGCTCTGCCTTCTCCTACTATAAATCCACCTCATCAGCCTTCCGCAAGGCACCTTCCTTGGCTGCCTTCCTAGCTAATCCTCGAGCCTTCTACCGACCTGGGGCCCGTGGAGACCATTATGCACGCAACTTGCTATGGTTTGACTTTGGCCTCCCATTCCCCCCAGAGATGAGGACCAAGAGAGGATATCCTCATCTCCCCAGAGACCCCAACCCCCGAGAGCTGCACGTCCTGCCTTCTGGCACTGGCTCTCGAGCCCACACCCTGGATCCCAATGCTCTCTTCCACCCTGCTCCCACCACTGCTGATGGTCACAGCCAGACGTCCAGTCCCGCTGCTTTAGATTTGGGGTCTTCATCCTTCATCCAGTGGAGTCTGGCCTGGTTGGACTCTGTCTTTGACTTGGTCTTGGTGGCCGAGTACTTTGACGAGTCATTGGTTCTGCTGGCAGATGCCCTGTGCTGGGGTCTAGATGATGTGGTGGGCTTCATGCACAATGCCCAGGCTGGAAGTGAACAGGGCGGAAATGCTGTCAGCCATGGTGGACTGACCGCTGAGGACAGGCAACTAACTGCGCGGGCTCGAGTCTGGAACAATCTGGACTGGGCTCTTTATGTTCACTTCAACCGCAGTCTGTGGACACGAATAAAACAGTACGGCCAGGGTCGGCTGGAGAGTGCAGTGGCAGAGCTCAGGGCTCGCCGAGAGGCCCTGGCTAAACATTGTCTGCTGGGGGGTGAGGCTTTAGACCCCAAATACATCACTGACCGACGGTTCCGCCCTTTCCAGTTTGGGTCAGGTAAGGTTTTGGGCTATGCACTCCGGAGCGGACTGAGCCTCCAAGACCAGGAGGAGTGTGAGCGCCTGGCTACCCCAGAGCTACAGTACAAGGACAAGCTAGATGCCAAGCAGTTCCCTCCAAAAGCCTCTCTGCCCTTCAAGACTTCAAAGCTACTCACCCCCTAGGTGTTAGACCACTGAGTCTTAAGTTAAACAGCAGCTAAGCTACAGGACACATGTGACCAGTGTGGGACAGCCAGAGGACATTTCTGCTTCCCTGAGAAGGCAAGTCTGCTCCCTGCAGGACGACTGGAACCTGGCATGGCTGTGGGCCCAGAGTCCTCCAGGCTGTGCCAAGGACTCCAGCTGTTCAGCTCCCAGCAGCACTCCTCCACCCCCCTTCGCCCCTTCCCCTGTCCAGCCCCCTGGCAGGTCCATGTAGCACCCAAAGGCTCCCTGGAGGAGCAAACCATGATTTAAGCCAGAGGACGGTTGGGACACGGTGGACTGGAATAATCCGTCCATGTCTCTATGAAATGTTTGTTACTGAGCTACGCCCATTTCACTATGAAATGTTTGTTGAATGAATAAATAATTGGAAACTTGGACTTGCTTTATATAGAGCAGAAAGGGAAGGGGATGCTGCATCTTCATGCGAGACGCGAGGGGGGTGGAGAGGGTTCTTTTTCATATTCTCCAAAAAGCCTGTCTAGAGTCTCTCCTGAGTCCTTCTTGCTGCAATCTAGCGGCCGCCGCACCCCGCCCCTCTCCTCCAGGGTCCCGTCACTCACCGATTCCGGGGCCTCAGGCCACGCCCCTTCCCTTCCGCTTCCGGCTTTTCTCCAGTCATTCTCCGGGCGCCCGGCTCCGGCCCCGCGGGGTCTCGGTTCCGGGTTCGCTCTGTGTGTCTGTGTATTTATTTAGTGTATTTGACATGTTTATTAGAATCAGTCGTGCCTTCCCCATGCCTCAGCCTGGACTCCATTCAGCTGGCCCACATACTTC
>NW_006291427.1:287407-294396 GCF_000327345.1 Myotis davidii | reverse complement strand
CCAGGGGGCGGGGATCCGGGCGGTGGGGGGCTGTTTCGAGGCTGCAGCCCCCTTCTCACCCACGGCCCGGGCCCTGCTACCTCAGGGGGAGTGACCACGGTGAGGACCCGGGGTGACAGGCACAGGACCAGGGGTGATTTGCTGGGCTCCAGAGACCGGAGAGGAGGGGGACATCGGAGGGAAGCTGGGGGCAGATGATGGATGAGGAGGGAACTGGGCACCTCTTAGAGGGAACTGCCCCTCTCCTGACCTCTCCACCCCTTTCACACCCCTAGCTGCCTGTGGAAGAGCCAATTGTGTCCACAGATGAGGTCATCTTCCCACTCACTGTTTCACTGGATAGACTGCCCCCCGGGACACCTAAGGCCAAGGTAAGATTGGCAAGGGGTGAAGCTGTTCTCCTCCTTCAGAGGTCCTCTCTAAGGCGGGCTGGCTACCTCTCCTCTTGACTGTGGCCCTGTGTCCCTTTTGCTCAGATTGTAGTGACTGTGTGGAAGCGGGAGGTTGAGGCACCAGAGGTCAGAGATCAAGGCTACCTGCGCTTGCTGCAGACCCGATTTCCTGGGGAGACCTTCCGGGGAGAGCAGAGTGCTTTCAAGGCCCAAGGTGGGGAGAACGCAGGGAGAAAATGCCGGAGCGGCATTAAGAGAAATGTTAGAACTGTGGGTTGGAGGTGAGGTCTGTGCCCAGGCCCAGCCCATCAATTCTTGCTCTTGCCCCTGCCCTCTCCGCAGTGAGTACCCTGCTGACTCTGCTGCCCCCTCCAGTTCTGAAATGCCGGCAGTTCACTGTGGCTGGAAAACACTTGACTGTTCTCAAGGGTGAGCTGATTGGTGGCCAAGGTCTTGGGTAGCAGCAAGGGCAATGACAGGGTGGCAGTTACCCTGTGCAGACTGCGGGGAAAGGTTCATTTTGGGGGATAAAGGTGGGATCTGAGGGGTCCAGATAATCACTGCACTGGTTACCTTCGACAGTGCTGAACAGCTCTTCCCAAGAGGAAATTTCCATCTGGGATATTCGTATTCTCCCAAACTTCAATGCCAGTTATCTACCTGTCATGCCCGATGGCTCTGTGCTGCTGGTGGACAATGTCTGGTGAGGTCCTGGGAAGGGGCAGGGCTGCAAAGTGGTGGGGCTGGGGGCAGGGCTGAGAGCTCTGGTCTGGAAAGACCCAGCTCTGTCCCCTTTCTTCTGAACTAGTCACCAATCCGGGGAGGTCTCCATGGGCTCCTTCTGTCGGCTTCCTGGTACCTCTGGCTGCTTCCCCTGCCCGCTCAGTGCCCTAGAGGAACACAACTTCCTATTTCAGCTGCGAGTGGGTGAGCAGCCACCTCCAGGGGCCAAGGAGGTGAGTATAAGGGGCTGGTGATTTCAAGGAAACAGGTTAAGAAAAAGCAGTGAGCCCTGACCGGTTTGGCTCAGCGGATGGAGCATCAGCCTGCGGACTGAAGGGTCCCAGGCTCGATTCCGGTCAAGGGCATGTACCTGGGTTTCGGGCGCATCCCCAGTGTGGGGTGTGCAGGAGGCAACTGAATCGATGTTTCTCTCTCATTGATGTTTCTGGCTCTGTATCCCTCTCCCTTCCTCTCTGTGAAAAATCAATAAAATATATTTAAAAAAAGAAAAAGAAAAAGCAGTGGGCCCTAGCTGGTTTAGCTTGGTGGACTGACGGGTCCTGAGTTCGATTCCGGGCAAGGGCACATACTTGGTTTGCAGGCTCAATCCCTGGCCCTGGTCAGGGCTCATGTGGGAAACAACTCACATCGATGTTTCTCTCTCTCTTTCCCCCTCCCTTCCAGTCTCTCTAAAATTAATGGAAAAATATCCTCGGGTGAGGATTAACAAAAAAATGAAAAAGCAGTGGGAGGGAAAGGCTAGGGTGTTACCTGAAGATGAGAGGGGATCTCTGTTACCCATGATGATTCCCTCTGCTCCTCCCACAGGGCCTAGAAGTCCCTTTGATTGCTGTGGTTCAGTGGTCCACCCCAAAGCTGCCCTTCACCCAGAGCATCTACACCCACTACCGGTGAGTGTGTGGGAACCTTTGGTGGGACCACCCTGTTCACCTTTGTTTCAAAACACATACATCCTGCTTTCCTCTCTCCCTGCTTCTAGCCTGCCCAGCATTCGCCTGGACCGCCCGTGCTTTGTGATGACTGCTTCTTGTGAGTCCCCAGTTCGGACCTATGAGCGTTTCACGGTGACTTACACGTTGCTCAACAATCTCCAAGACTTCCTTGCTGTGAGGCTCGTGTGGACTCCGGAGCACGCACAGGCTGGTAGGGTGCCGCCAGGCTGGGCCTTTCTTTGTCCCGAAGGAGGGGAGGGGAAAGGAAGAAGTCATAGAGGGGGGTGACATGTGGCAGGCTGCTTTGGCTCGTGTCACAGACAGAAAATTGAGAGAGGCAGCAAGGCAGGATGATTTAAGAGCACTGGCACCGATGATAGCTCCCTGTTATGTTTGATTTCTACCTCTGTCATTTACAAGCTGTGTGACCCTGGGTGGTTACTTACCCTCTCTGAACCTCAACTCCCTCATCCCTAAAAAGGAGAAAATAATACTGCTCTTCCCCCCTCTCCCACCATGAGGATGTTATGGTGATTTAACGAGTTAATGAATATGAAGTGGTTAGCATAGACCTCAGCACACAATAAATATCAGCTGTTATTTATAACATCTGGCAAAAGATATACTCAGTTTACTCCACAGGGTGACTTTGAAGATCAATCAAGACGGTGCTCATGGAAGCCCCTTGCTGAGGAACACTATACAGATGTTTACTGGTCGCTGTTTCTGCCCCCCCAGGAAAGCAGCTGTGTGAGGAGGACCGGCGGGCCATGCAGGCTGCCCTAGACTCCATTGTCTGCCACACGCCCCTCAACAACCTTGGCTTTTCCCGGAAGGGCAGTGCACTCACCTTCAGTGTAGCCTTCCAGGCTCTAAGGACAGGGCTCTTTGAGGTGGGTTGGGGAGGTGCCCACTGGAGAGGGGGTGGACGGTGTGGTGGGTGACGCAGAATGTTGGGATAGGAGGCATCAGGGCTGCTAGCTGCTGGAGAGGAAATACAATGGATGGCACTGAAGCCAGGCTAAAGGGAGGTGGAATTTAGATCCTATATTGGTCTGCCAAGGGGAAAGGTGATTTGAAAGGAGGTCTGGGGCCTGGAAGCCAAGTGGGAATGCTGATCTGTGTCTTTCCACCCCAGCTGAGCCAGCACATGAAACTGAAGTTACAATTCACTGCTAGTGTATCCCACCCTCCACCCGAGGCCCGGCCCCTCTCTCGAAAGAGCAGTCCCAGCAGCCCAGCTGTCCGGGACTTGGTGGAGAGGCACCAGGCTAGCCTGGGCCGCTCTCAGTCCTTCTCCCACCAACAGCCTTCCCGCAGCCACCTCATGAGGTATGGAACCGAGGGAGGGGAGCCACTGGACTCAGTAGAGGCTGGCATTGGAGCAGGAGCAGGAAGCGGTCCTGAGGTCTAACTAGAGCCCACGTTCTCTACCTTCCTCCAGGTCCGGCAGTGTGATGGAGCGCAGGGCCATCACACCCCCTGTGGCCTCCCTAGTTGGCTGCTCCCTCTACCTGCCCCCAGAAAAGGCTGTGCTCTCTCTGGACAAGATTGCCAAGCGCGAGTGCAAAGTCCTGGTGGTGGAGCCTGTAAAGTAGCACTTTGGCGGCTCTTATACTCCCAGAAATCGAATGCCTCTGGAGGGTGTCCTTGTTCCAGACTGTGCCTCCTTAGGGATGCCTCCCACTGCGGGTGAGGAGGCCGCAGCCTGTCTGTGTCTGCTGAGGGAAAAGCTGTGAAATGGGCGGGGGCGGTAGGCTGCAGCACTAAACCAACAGTATTTCCCTGACTCCCTGGGAGGGCTGGTCCCACCCCTTTGTCAGGGCAAGAGCTCCCTTGTTTCCCCGCCTTGCTCCCTGGTTCTACGTTTACAAAGTGTTTTCTCATTCCTATTAAGTTGTCCTTCCTGCCTCTGAAATCCCCTCTCCCGCCTCCTGAGGGCTGAGATTAGAGGGTGGTGATGGTAGAGGGACCCAGACAATGACCGTCCTGTCAGAGGTGAGGGGAGATAGCTAGGTGGCCTCCTCCTGCCCCTCATGTTTACGTTGGCAGCCTGAAGCACTTTAAGTTGTGTGGGTTTTGTTTTTGTTTTTTGTCTGTCCCTGTAACTTATTCTCCAACTACTGCTTCCAACTGAAATAAGTCTATTAAATGCCTGTTCAGGAGGGAGAATGACTGTTGTTTGTGTGTTGGTGGAAGGAGCAGAGACCAGAGCTCAGAATGATTCCCTTCAGCATGCATACCAAATAGCTCCTGTCTGCTCCCTTCCCCCCTTTTTTTCTTTTGATTCTCAGTTTGACATGCTCAGAGATAGCCTAGCTCCACCAGTTTGGGCTGAATTACATGACTTTCCTCTTAAAAGGCAGAAGACATGGGTGTAGCACCTCCCAACCCCCATACACACATCCCTGGGCCTGGGAACATCAGACATGTTTATTAGGAGAGAGGGAGGCCCCCTTGTCCTCCCTCTTCTTAACACAGCACAGTCACCAAGCCTCTGCCCTTTCAGGTCATGGGGTGTGGGGGAGAGGTGAGCAGAAAGCCTTAGGTCTGGCATCAGGCCGAGAAAGAGGAGGGTGCATCTTCCTCATCACAGAGGTTCACGGACCCAAGCCACCTCTTCCCTCACCCTTGGCAGGCTCAGACGTCAATGGGCTCCCGGCCTCGGTTCTGCCTCTTCACCACAAACACCCTCTGTCCTGACACGGTCACCAGCAGCGTGTGTTCTCCAAAGACCACTGGAGGGGAGACACACCTTCCCAAACCCCGGGAGAGGGAAGGGAACACAGAATTAGTGGGGTGTAATGGCCTCCACGGGGTCAGACACAAACTGGCTGGAATCAAGAGCCAAAGAAATGAGACGGTTTGACGCTCAGAGATCTGAAGATGGGACGTCTGCATTCAATGCCCTTCTCTTACTTTCTCATACTTCTGGTGCAGGGGTGAATCCCAAAGAGGAGAAAGTGGCCAGAACCAGGGACCCCAGGGGGAGATGGTGGGAGGTTGATAGGAGACCAGTGCTTTTTCCCTGAGGACAGCACCCCACCTCTGGGAGCACCCTACTTCCTATCACCACCAGTAGGGGCAGGGGATGGGGCTCACCCGACAGGCGCTTGAAGGGTACGTTCATGCCGTGGTGCAGCCGGAAACCGCAGGCTGTGCTGACCAGCTCAGAGATGGCGCTGGCTGCCTGCTCATCGTTCTCTAGATCCCCAGATGACTGCATGCAGACGGGGAGGGAGGGTGGCAGAAATTAGGGAACAGAATTGGGAAAGAATTTCAGGAATCACTTTGGCTCTGGCATTGGTACCCTCTTCCTCTCCATTTCCTAGTACCCTCGAGGTCAGCCGTGTTGGAAACAAACCTAAAACTTTCCTATGATGTTGTTGCCCTTCTAGATGTCATACTGGTTCTCATGCTTATACTGGGCTTCCCCCGGGAAGCTGTCACTCATCCATTTCTTTACTGACCATTCTTTTCGAATCCCTTGAAACTTGATTTCTCTCCCTGTTGCCATTTATTTGCTAAAACCACATTCTCAAACACCACTGACTTTCAAGGCTCTATCTTTTCCTGGCTTCCCACTTGTTGCCTTGTCTGCAGAATCTGAAACAAATATCCCTTTTGTCTTTACACCCCCCCCCCCCCCCCCCATTACATTGCCCTTGGGTAATCACATCACAGTGGCCTGGGCTTCCTCTTTTCGGGTGACTGTCACAACTTCTCTCTACCTCCTGAGATGAGCCTCCCACTAGGTTAAGTTCAGTTCAGTGCCCTTTGCTCTCTTGGACACTCTGTACCTCAGTTTCCTTATCTGTAAATTAGAGACAACAGCATCTATCATATGGGCTCTTGAGGGTTATGTGAGGTAATATTGGTGAGGTGCTTAAAACAGCTCTTAGCAATACATATTAACTGCTGTTGTTTTATGTCAAACTTGATGTCTAAAGTTAAGCCATCAAAATTCCCCTTACCGCTCCCATTCCCCAGTAAACTTCCTTTAGTAATTTCCTGTTAAAGGAACCATCATTGTTAGCTTGAGTTCAAAGTCGTACTGAATGGAGAAGTATCTCCTCTATTACCTATCTCTAGTCATTATGAAGATATATTGATTCTTCCTTTAAATTCTCTTCTCTCCTTGCTCCTTCTCAGTGCACCAGTCCATACTCATACACAGATTTCCTTCTGCAATAGCCTTCCTGCTTCTGGATTCCTCCCCTTCCAGCCCACCTTCACACATAGAACAGTCTTGCTCAACTATTTTATCAGCTCATGTTTCTGTTAAAAAAACCCTTCAAAGCTCCTATTGCCCCAGTCTTGAAAGGCCTCCACAATCAGATCTTTTCTTACACATCCTTTTCTTACCCCAAACCTTTCCAAACTTTTCAACATAAACCCACTATCAAAACAGGCATCACTCCTGCAAATATATCCATCTCAGCCCTCTCCTTTTCTGCCTGTTCACACCATTCTTCCTTTAAGCCCAGCTGAATTTTTTGTCCTTCAAGGATTCCTTGTCACAACACAAGTTATAACCTTAAGGGTTGAATCCTTCATTTTCTGAACTCTTTCAGTTGTCTTGACCACTGGCATTGCTTTAAACTTTTGACCTTAAGCCTGTCTCTCTAGCTAGGTTGAAAACTTCTAGCGAGCTAACACTACATTGTACTATGGAACAAAATACAAAGCCTCGTCAATAAATACTTGGGTAATACAAGTTATCAGCAGACCTGTAACTGGTTGTCTGACTTCGGTAAAGTTAGTAAACCCTTTTACCTCAGAATAATTACCATACTGAGATTCAGAGATTTAATTATTAAAAACTTACTATACCAATTATGACCAAGAATAGCGGGAAATTAGTCTCAACTGGACAATGTTATAAGGAATCACCGGGCCATGTGTACTTGGGGGGACTCCC